>NC_060154.1:21027815-21073338 GCF_021292245.1 Micropterus dolomieu | reverse complement strand
CGGGGAGACTTGCAATACACAGTAAGCATCAAGAATTACACGCGACCCCACACCTTCATGATAGAAGTCTGTTTCTGTTAAATATAACAGCTTCATATTTGTGGCACGAGGACTCGCCGTCGTGTGAGTGGATGCTAAAAAGTTTACCACCGCTGTATGACTGCTGAATGGGACAAAACTTTTCCCTTCATCGCCAGGGTCTGTTCGCGCCCGGCTTTAACGTTACCCCTCAAAAACATAGCGAACAGCCCGAGCGAGCTGCCAATTTCTATTTCTTAAACACGATACAATTCAACCATCCAGCACCCGAGTGTCCTAAAGTTTATAACAGAAGACCGAGCAGCCCGCCTGTGCAGGGACGTGCACATACATCCCCACAGGAACATGTTTTACCCGATATTACAAAGGAAAAAAAGCGCTTCTGCTATGCTCTCAATGCTGCAGAAAAGTGCTGCACGCTGAAACGTTGTTTTCACATAAAATGCATTGTTGCTCTCCAAACGCTTGTGCCAAGTTACAGAAGAAGAAGCGCACAGCAGTGACTATCCTGTGCAAAAACGCAAAAGTGCAAGCAAGAGGTAAAATTTAAAGGGAAAAAAAGTTTAAGAGACGCACCTCTATGGTGGTCGGATGGGAGGGGAAACCGCACGGAGGACCGCACTTTAGTACAGTACACTCCTTTTAAATTACAGTACCTAGTTTAGAAAGTTGGACTCCTCTCCTCTGCCCCCCTCGCCCGCACGATAAGCAGGTAAACTCTTACATATAGCGCATAATTCACTTACTTTTCTCTCGCTTGGCTATCGGAAGGGACGACAGCTCCTTTACCTTTGGCGTACATGCTGGATTCTGTTTTAAGACTTTTGCCCCACTCAACACCTGTCAAAGAAAGCAGCCAGGAAAACGCTCCATCTCCATAGCTACCCCTTTAGTGTTTTTACTCCCCCCCCCTCCCTCCTCCTCCTCTCCTCGCCTCCTCCTCCTCCCCCTCCTCCCTCCTCCTTCTCTCTCCTCTCCCTCCCTCTCTTTCTCTTCTTTTTTTTTTCTACATCTCCAACATTGGCCACAAATCAGGCACAGTTTCTATTGGGGGGACTTGAAACCGTCCTCTGCTGGATTTTTTTTCCCCTCCTCAGCCGCTGTTCCGCAGGCCTGCTCTTCCTCCCTCCGCTGTGCAAACGGTGGGGGCTCCTTAAAGGGAAACACACACTTCTTGTTTACTGACCTCAGAAACATGAGGAGAGAAGGGGGGAAGATGGGGAAAGGCATGCCGGGTACAGGCTCTGCACTTAGACTGGCAATTTCCCTAAAAAGACATTCCAGGACTTTGACTCCACTTTCATTTTGGGACTATGACCCACACCAATGAGGACATTACTCTCATTACTCTCATTTTAGCATATTTACACACAGTGATAGGTAATTATTCTCCATATTTTGTTACATTTGTGATTTGGTCTTCATGTAACAAGTGTTGTTTTGTCATTATAACAAAATAATTATTGTACCGTAGGAGCTTATGAACTCATTGTTGCTATAGAGAGCCAAACTCTCTCCACTTCCGGTGGGCCACTTTGTAATCTTATTTCGGAAAAAAATGTGTATGTTAGTCAATGACGAGAGACAATAAATTTTTTGATGGCGTTTGAATAGAAATGTATGCATTACTATATGATGTTTGTCAATTTGAAAGATAAAAGTCAAGAAAGTAAAGTAACATTTAGTTTTGTGCGAAAACACTCCATGTACTACATCTCTCGTTTCACACATTAAACGTCACCAACATGGCCGTCACCTCTTTTTCCCAGAACAAGGGGGAAAGTATTGAAGTGGTACAAAACACACAGGCATGATGCTTCAATAATGTTAGCTTTATTAACGTTATCTTCGGTCATTGAGAGAAAAACTGTTGAAGTATAAGATCGAAAATTTTTGTACATAATTAAAAAGACCACAAACCCAAAAGTTGTATATGTAACATCATAACTTTTTTACTGAAGCTAATGCCTGTCATAATGTAATCTTGCATGTGTGTTTTGTACTGGAATGAAACATGGCGAGACTTGACTACACTGAGCGGTTTCACACAAAACTAAATATTACTTTACTGTTTTACGACAAACTACGACTTTCTTGACGAACATAATTATCTTTTAAATTGACAAACATATCTATAATTTAGGGCACAATTGAAACGGCATAAATATTTTTGTTACCTCTCGCTGTACATATTTATTTCCGATATAAAAAATAGGCATAAATTAATTTGATCTTTACCCTATAACGAGGTGGAAAGTAAAGGTGTGGAGTTCAGGATGGTAGATGGGTCTGACTTTGTGGGAGACTGGAGTTTGTGTCACATCACAGACCTTATTGTTTACTGTTTTAGTTAAGATAACTTAGCTTTAAGCAAGTTTCTTAAACTCAACCATACCTTAACAATAGATTGTTTGCCATTACCAAGATATTTCACTTACCTTAAGAATGCTGTAGTTGCCATACAAAGATACTGTAGAAATAAATAATCTTAAAAACATTGGCATTAATCTGGGGTTTTGCAGAATAGTAAAATAATAACATTCTTGTCTGGTAATATATTTTTATTTGGCTGAAACAGCCAGCTGTATCTAGCTAGAAATTATCCTGATCTGAAAACTTACCAAGAACTCCGGTTCTTTTTATTATTTTCTTCCAGACCTCTCTCCTTATCTTATCCCATCATGAGTAGATGCGTCATTACCATTACCTTAGCACTACCCAGACTATATATGTGTCTATTTGTGTGGAATCACACTTTTGAATTGACTTCACGTGCAATCATGGTGCCTCTGCAACCGGTTTTGCGTAAAGTCCTTACGCACACACCTTTCTGTTCAGTTTAACCGCTGTTCTAAATTAGCGTGCATTAAAGTACAGGTAGAAATAGCAACATTATTTCATTGTTTATAGTCAATGCACATCATATAATATGGATAACACTTTAAACACAGCATCTGTTTTTGCCCAATTTAAGTATGATATTATACATTTAGAATAATACACCCCAAGGTGTCCTGATATAGAATATAACTGACTTGGTTGGGGGCAAACCAACTCCTTTGTATTGTGGCATGTTTCACATTATGGTATTCTTCGTTACGTGTTTCATTGCAGCATGGTTTCCATTACGGTGTTCTTTGCCTCTACCTCATCCATTATTTTGAAATATCAGGACAGCTTGTGTGTTTTTGCTTCATATTTCTCATACCACCAGTAAAAGGAGCAGGCATTTGAAACTGCTTGATAAATGTTTACAATATGCATCACTGGTGCGAATTTTGTCAGACTGGTATGAGGATTGGATTTAAAAGAAATAAGCTGGTCTTCTGAAGCCCTTATTGATTTTTATTTTATTGGTGGGTGTTTGCCTGATGATAATCACTGACTGAGTTCACAGTTTATGCACCATTTTATTCACAATTATTCAACTCTAACTGAGAAGTACAACCTACCACAGACAGCTCTGAGGTTTACTTCTGCTGCTTTCTAAACAGCAAAGGACACACGATCTTTTGTTATTCAGATTATTGAAAAATAAAAACTTGAACGGGTTGGATGTGAATCCAGAGGCGATGAGTTAATTAAGGGCGTTCTTGGTTAACACAAGGGAGGCTTAAGCAGCAGTCTCCAGTGTCAAGTCATCCTCACTGTTCTGCATAGAGAACGATCAGCCCACAGTCGGAGCACAGCTATTGCTGTACATTTCACATCTTGAAGAAGGCCACAGTCCTGATGAGATCTTTAGCTGATTTCTTGTTAGCTCAAAGGGGATTGGTTATTATTATTCACTCTAACTCTGACACCCCACTGACCCAAGGTCAACCCACTTTCCCTGGCACCCTTACACCTCCGACTCCAATTACAAAGCAGCTGTAGGGAGGTGGCACAGTAGTTGTTCCATATCAGCAAGTGTTAACAGTTCTGTATAATAGCATCTATGATTGGCTACTATATCCTTAAAGTAGGACACTTTTGTGGTATTTGTCAGCTAGGCCTAAAGGCAGGATGTACTTGTGATCTTTAACTTTTAACATCCTATACCATGCTGACTTGTGAGGCAAGTTTACTGCTCACAGAGATCAGTGTATGATACTGTGTATGTACTGTGGGCTACAGAAAAGTTACACAAGGCAGGAATTAGATCTGAAGTATACAAGGGGTTACAGTTAATACATATGCAATCAATTATTTTGTGGTTTATATTTTCACTTAAAGGGGCACTTCAGCAATTTTGAATAGCAATGCCATGAAGTTAGGGAACTCACAAGAGACATATTTGTAAAAGAATGATCATAATCAAAGAAGAGATATTTGTAATATAGTCTTTAGTATTGGTGAAACTCCAAAAACAATGGATTGTACTAACTATAATGCAACTGATTAGCATATTTTATTAGAGTCCTTCCTCCTCTTTCAAAACCATACAGCTCCAGTTTGTAATGTAGGCTCTCTGTTAAAAATTAAGTCAAGCACAAACAAACACGTGCGTACAAGAGAAGAAATACATATATGAGCAGAGAAAGCAGAGAAGGCAGAGAAAGCAACCAGGCACCCCTTATAATAGAAGAAAAGCCACCTAAAGAAGTGGGGTTTTAAATCAGCATAGCACACCACACATGAGAAGACTGTGAAACGCTTCAGTTATTATATTGTATGACAAGCGTTTTGAAGACACTTTGGTGTTTTTCAGTCCTGTTGCTCGCCATTAAAAAGACCATGTGTGCTCAAATAAAATGATTAGAAAACATCACAACAACAACTGTCAGCTAACAGAGATACTTAACATGATGACTGGCTTGATGCCACATGTTTGAGGTTGAAGGTAAAAACTGTTAATCCATCTGATAAAGTAATACATGTTTGAAAACTAAGATTAAGAGTAATAATAGTGATTATAACTGTAATACAGTCTAATTTCAAATAATAGAGACAGCACCTTGCAGAAGTGTATCTTTCACTGGTGTTTATTTACACTGGGTCAAGGTAACAAAGGAATTAGTGTGATAAATATAGAAGAAAACCAAGAGAACACGACATTTGTGTAGTCCATAACAAGTTTGGGAGCAACCTCGAGGTAAACTAGTGCTGTTTCTCTCTGTGTCTTTTTCTCTTTTGGGTGGCCTTGCTTTCACTCAGGCAAGCAATGTGGTTGCAATGCCAGGAACCACTAAGCCATCTCTGGCCACACTGACTTTCATGTTATGCAACAGCTCCACCAGTGAGGGTCCACGTTAGACGTGCAAGCATCCAGTACCCCTGTTAGGTCTCAGCTCCTCCCCGACATTGGCCTGCATGGGAAGGAAAAACACAATAAGTTGCAGTCCAGACCAACAGGAATTCCCCCAGCCCCTGCCTTTGTGAGGCCAAATTATAATTAATCACAGGTTGAATAATTCAGCGGCAAGCATATAGATGCCTTTCCCAGCCCATTTCTCAGCACCTGCCTTAGGAGGCATCCCCAGAGCCTACATGTATGCATGTAGGTTATGTTTGTATGTGTGATTGGTGGAGGAGCTTCTCTAGGGCCAGTAAAAAGGGAAACACACAACCCCAAAACATCCAAACACAAGGCAGCAGTAAAACCTCCACCCTACAATCCCTATGAGTCAGCCATGACTTGCAGAGGCCCCTTGATCCGCCTCTTCTCTTCTCCTTCATTCTCATCTTTCCTGTCCAATTCCTTAACATTTTGACTTACAGAAGAGAAATGGCACTTTTAAATGCATGAAGGAGAACTGAATTCCTAAAGGCGGGCGGGGGCTGGTTCTACTCAAATAGCTCTTTACCCTCTTTATGTCACTGATTGGGTCAGCAGGTTGGAGGAAATCCATGTGAGAGTGGGAGACAATGGGGGGCATGTGGCAAAATCATTGATGCTAATCCTGTCTTACATTTAAGTGTGAAATTTACACAGGAAACGGCAGTGGGACATCAATCAATAAACCAGTCAGCCATTGTTAATATGAAACATATATTCAGGCTACTGGCTGTCGTTCGGTCACTGAATTGAAACCAGTGTCTCAAAATCATGCTTCCATTTGTTTGTTTTGTTGCTAGGTTTGAATAACTCTTAGCTTAGGCAAATTACCTGTTAATTGCAAAAACTACATCTTTCAGCAAAAACCAAAGAAAACACTGGGCATGTATTAAATTGTTTACTAGACAAATAAAAAAAATATTCCACCGGCACAGCACAGCCTTGATAAACATCTACTGCTGCTGAAAAAGTTTGAAGCTGTAAGCCCCTGCTTACATAACTTCAAGTACTCAGTTATCCCAAATATGAACCTGTCTGTCTGCTCCTCTGTCTGTCTGTCTGTCTGCGTGCCTACCTACCAGCTGTTATGTCTCTCTGCCGCTTCCTGTCTGTTTGTCTGTTTTGATTTGCGTCATTCCACTTGGTCACCAAGTTCATCTGTGCCATTCCCAAACACTCTGCACCCTCCCCAACCCCCAACCTTCCACCCCCCACCCCCCCACCCACCCCCCCTCGCTTTGTTTCATCCATCTGACACCCAGCGGCTACTGCGGGCCTCTGCTGTGATGAAGAAAGACTCTGTGCTCTTCAGCGCTCCCATAATTAGAGACAAAGAAAGAAAGAAAGAAAGAAAGAAAGCTTTGGCACTAGTTGCCTCTGTGCGAGGCGCACAGGCTGCAGATACAGGTTGCAGCCACACAGAAATAATAATAAAATCTATCTCCCACATCTTTCGTTCTGTGCCGCCTTGTAAAAATGTTCAAAGTCATTGCAAACTTTAAAAACACTATTCCACATATTGCAGTTGACAACACAAAAGCCCTAATGGCTAAAAGGCATCTGCGTTAAATTTTCCCTTTCTTTTTAACTTGTATATGCCATTACTTCAGATTTACCAGCAGCTAAGGCCACCTTACCATCAATCAAACAATAAAGCCAGGAGAGAATACCTTACCAGGCATTTAGATCCAAAACACCACTCATTAAAAAAACACAGGAGGCTGCACTGGTGGGGTCACGTTGCTTCAGGTACCACAATAAATGTGAGATGATAAAATATGATCAGAATCAGAATCAGAATCAAAAGGAGCTTTATTGCCAAGTAGTGTTTTACACATACGAGGAATTTGCTGTGGTGATAAGGTGCTACACGTAGACAAACATACAGTCAACATAAATAAATGTAGAAATATATAAATATGGAATAGAAGAACAACGTTGCAGATATATACATGTGCATTGTTCTGGGTCTGTGCCGTGTAGAAGTAACGCAACGGAAGAGAATAATGTGTACAAATAAATATATAAACTGACAACATAAAAATATACAATAACAAAGATCAACAATCAACAACAAATATGTGCAACGTGCCAGGTCTGTGCACGACACGAGATGAAAGGGGGAGTGTGAGTGGGGGACCCGGCCTTGTTAATAAGGCTGCAGACGGGAAGAAGCTGTTTTTGTGACGAGAGGTTTTGGTCCTGATGGACCGCAGCCTCCTGCCAGAGGGGAGAGTCTGAAACAGTTTGTGTCCGGGGTGGGAGGAGTCAGCTGCAATCTTTCCTGCACGCCTCAGAGTCCTCAAGGCGTACAGGTCCAGAAGAGAAGGAAGATTGCAGCCAATCACCTTCTCTGCAGAGCGAATGATGCGCTGCAGCCTGTCCTTGTCCCTGGCAGTGGCAGCAGCGTACCAGATGGTGATGGAGGAGGTGAGGATGGACTTAATGATGGTGATGTAGAAGTGCACCATCATTGTCTTTGGTAGGCTGAACTTCTTCAGCTGCCGCAGGAAGTACATCCTCTACTGGGCCTTTTTGATGATGGAGGTGATGTTCAATTCCCACTTGAGGTCCTGGGAGATGATGGTGCCCAGGAAGCGGAAGGAGTCCACAGTGGTGACTGGGGTGTCACACAGGATGATGGGGAAGGTGGGGCCGAGCTCTTTCTAAAATCCACGACCATCTCCACGGTCTTCAGAGTGTTGAGCTCCAGACTGTTCTGTCCACACCAGGTCACCAGGTAATCAAGGAAGTCCAGTTTGAGTAACAGAACCATGAGACTTGATCCAAGGTGTTGACTGACAATCACATTCTCACAATGTGGCAACTGCTACAATAAACTTCTACAAACCAAGAATATAACACAAAATATTGCAGAATGCACTGGCCATGTAAAATTGTAGTCGCCATTTTTTAATTGAAGCTAAAACAAAAACTCAAGAGTGGCACAGAGGGATTTCATACACATGACATCTTCTGCATGTCTGTCCGTCTTGGGAGCAGGATCCCTCCTCTGCTGCTCTACTTGAAGTTTCTTGGGGGAGTTTTTCTTCATCTGAATCGAAGATCTAAGGATGGAGAGTGTTGTATGCTTTGCAGATTGTAAAGCCTATTGATGCAAATATGTTATTTGTGATATTTGGTTATATAAATAAAATTGATGTGATCATGAATTAGTGACATGTCTCTGCTTGAAGAGTCTGACACAGATCGCAACCAACATTTTATTAGACCCATCTTCCAGAGTGTGACATGCAATGACCCTGTAAGGTCGCTGTTATCCCACAGTGTGTGGGGACAGCATGTCACGCACACATACAGAACATGACCGTGATTTTGTTCTCAGCTTATTGGCCTGCTATAAATGTTTGAAACAAAAACTTTAACATGGTCTGATGAGGTGCAGAGAGCAGTATGTTTTTTGAAAACTTTGTCTTCCTCCTGCACTTTTATTCCCTACTCTCCTACTTTGTCCCTGTACCTTTAAGTAGAAGAAGAAGAGAGGGGAGGGGGCGATAGAGAATGGGGAGAAGTGCAGTGGCAGAGAGAGAGAAAGAGGGAGAGAAAGGGAGAGGGAGGCAGTGGTAATGTTCTCATGTGTTTTCTTTCTGTGGGAAGTGGCACAGCCCCATCACAGCATAAACATACACATGCCCATGTACACACACACACACACAAAAAGCCAACACGTTTTTCTACGTGTGAGTGAGGGTCCCTATCCTCACACAGTCAGGGAAGAGAGAGTCATGTTGACGACCATATTCCACAGCTGTGATCCCATCACACTCTGCAGACATGGAAAAGGAAGGGACGGCAAATAGAGGAAGTGAGACATTGAGAGACAGACAGGAGGGGGCGGTTACATTTGCCTGACAGAATGAACAAGGTTGACAGGAAAGCATGGGTCAGACAAGTAAAGGAAGATTTTGTGAGTAAAAGTTTTGTGTGTTTGAGAGTGAAAGACTCCAGATGGGCAACTGCAGTTAAAGTATTGGTATTGCTCTCACTAGAGGAATTTCCTTTGTGACTGATGCAACACAGCTGATACAATACAGACAAACATGTCTGTAATGTCACCACCAGTAGCTCCCCTTTATTTCTGGGTGATAACTGGGAGGATGAATTGCTCTGGATTTTTCCAGTGTGCCTTCCTGCTTAGTTTTAGATGATAACCACAAACAGCTAGGCCCAACCCAACAGAGCTACACCGAAACATGTGGTTACATCCTATGCCTGCTCACTCGCTCCTTCCATTATCTGTTATGCTCCACCCCGCCATCCTCTACTTCCCCACCACCACAATATATTGGCTTTGCCTTCCTCAGACGCAGAGTCAAATTACCATGACAGTGCTGAGGAAGACGATGGGCTACTGTCAGCCCGGAGTGAGTGAAAAGTGAGAGTAGCAGCTAGCTGTTTCTGTAACAGGCTTTGTGGTACCCTGGTCCCCTAAGCTGGACCCGGAGGACCATGGTGAACTGCAGTCACACTCTGATAGGGACCGGCCCGGCAAAGGCAGAGGAACGCGCACCGCCTGCTACTGGCAGGCAGGCACTGAAATTGCATCATCAGCGTGAAGGCAGCCACCATGCCAAAAAACACGCCTTGGTAGAACCTGCAAAAACATGCCGTGCCAAGTCACTCCTCCTCCTCCTCCTCCTCCTCCTCCTCCTCCTTCTCCTCCTCCTCTTCTACCATCCCCTCTCCATTTAGCAACCTCTCTCTCTCTCTCTTTCTCTCTAACACCACCCCTCACCCCCCCATCACATTTTTTAATTCTCTGTTCCAAAACATGCACATGAGCATGCTTGCCAGCATGGGTGCCCACACTAGCGCGTGCATACATTCTGCATCACAGTTTGTCTCTGCTGCATGTTTTCCACGCGCCCTTGTACACCACTGCCAGGCAGCATGGAGCACTGTGACCTCCCACTTACCCGAGGGCCTGTGTATAAGTTTGAGTATGTGTGTGAGTGTGAGTGTGTTGTGGTGGGGGGATGGGGTTTAAGCAGACGGGTAATGGGGGTTGTCACACCAGGGAGTCAGGGATAGACGGTTGTCTGCTCCTCTGTGCCCTACAAGAAAGAACTGGTGCCATTATGAACATCATTCACTCCCTGAGCTTCACAGCACAAACCCTCAGTGATGAAACTACCAATCACACTTGGGAAGAAATTGAAACCTGCAACTTTTACAGCCATTAAATATTTCACTTTATTTCAGAGTCACCGCTATGAGTCAACTCCGTCTCCTGCCTACAATTCAGACTCTTTTTTCTTTCCAAACGTGTGATCTTTTCAGTCTGCACACGTGAAAAAAAAACATCACAAATCAATTACAGAAATACGGAAGTACCAAGGGGTATGATTGGTATTTACAAAAATGCAGTGACAGGTTGATGGAGACAATGGAGTGAGACTAATGTGTTGTCAGCTGCGTTTTGTTCCAGCGGACTTGTCAGCTGCTTGTACATTTGACTAACTTGGTTAAACCGCGTGTGATGCAAAGACGGGGTCAGCATGGGGACAGTAACTGACATGATAGCTGGAGGTATGTGTGTGTGTGTGTGTGTGTGTGTGTCGTGCGAGGGTGGGTGTAAGGGTGGGTGGGCAGACTGGATTGTGATCCTGTCAGTGTACAGAGGAGGGGGGGGGCGGTGGAGGGCTCAGTGATATGAATAATACCACACAGGAAGTAAACAGCCATTCTTAACGTTCTTAACACCTACACCAGCCGACTGGCAGATAGAGATGGTGGGAGGGAGGGGGGAGAGACAGAAACAAATACAGAGAAGAAGATCAGGAGACACTTGTATGAAGTTTGCCTAATTTTTTAAGCTCCCAAAATAGCCACAGTGGGATGATGAATTTAGAGCTGCCTGTGTTGTCAGGAGAGTAAGATGGAGGTATTGTTTGGTTCCCTTCTCCTCCCTCCTTCCCTCCACCTTGCACTTAAACATCTCGATAGATAGACCCACGGGAGCCTGTCTCCTGCATGAACCCTGCTTTAAATTGCACTGTAAAAATCTTGAAGTCTGTAAGACGGCAGCGGGGACAGCACGCTGAAGCTTTTGTCTCAGTGCGCACCACTGTGAAGAGTCAAATCAAAACCGATCCAACGCCATGGGATGCCTGGGGAATGCCACCGCAGGCTCCACACTGGGGTGGAGGCAAGATGCTCACCGGGGCTTTTTGGGTTATATGAGAAAAGCAGCCCGGTGAGTGTGTGCATGTTTCTGTGTGTGTCAGGAATGTAGCATCCCTCCCTCTCACTCTTTCCCCTTCTACCTCAGCTTCACTCAAAGTGACTCAAACTAAAAAATGGTGTTTTAAGTACTAAGGAGGGATTTTGTGGTGACTGTATTTGTGTGTGTGTGTGCGCTTGCGTGCTTCAATACACGGTTGTGTGTTAGGGGTTGTAAGCCTTGCACAAAATAGATTGACGTGACCTACATATCCATGTGGCTTTTTATTAGCATACGCCCATATTTCACATAGACACACTGTCGTACACACACACACACACACACACACACACACACACACACACCAACAGATAACAGTGAGACAGCCACGAAGAAGGCTATTTACATTATTTGCATTGTGTCCTTTGTTTGCCTTTAACCGTCTCAACACCAGAGCAGATGGCAAACTGACACACACACACACACACACACACACACACACACACACACACTCACACTCACACATATGTGCATGGAAGATGGACATCATGAATGAATGTATGCATAACCCATAGGCCAAGAATTTTCATTTTGAAGATTGCATGACAAACAGTTTACATGATGATGCTTATATTGCAGTGGAGGGGATCATTCAGGACTGACACCATCAAATGTGATTTCTATATTCCCCAGGGAGTAGAAGAGAAACTGGAGGTTAAGCCAATATACTTATTATTTATAATGTAAAAAGAAGAACTAAAAAAATTGTCCCTAATTTGCTATATTGATACTGTACTCTGGGTTTGAGTCCCTAAACCTAACATCTGGTTAGGTTTAGGGTACAGAAACACTTTGGTTGAGGTTAGGAAATAATTGTGGTTTTGGTAAAGTATTGAAAAAGTGAACAGGTCCTGTCTCTCGCTTCAAGTCAGTGAAGACTTTTTCAATATTTGACCATGAACTTTCCCTACACCATAACCAAGTGTTTTGAGCTGCCTAAACATAACCACAAAATCAATAGACCTGCTTTAGTTGCCACCAACAAATCAAAATCAAATATTGTGTTCTGTATGAATGTTTCCTCATTATGTTGCATTTAGTCTCAAAACGTATTTACTGTGGTAAATTTGGCCATGAGAATAATGACTGTTGTTTCTTAGAAGGTGAAATAGCATGACGTTGTACTTGTGTTTTCAATTCATCCAGTCCATCATAAATAATAGTTTTCTTGCATTTTGTTGCACAACCCTGTGTTGTATAATGATAAATAAATGACAGTCAACATTGCTTACTTTAAACTATGACTGAGATCTTTCCAGACCCTTAACCTTGAGTAGTTCTTCTTTTAAACCTGACCAAAATCGTTCCCTGACATTTACTAAGTAGTTTTCGTGTTTATACATAACCAAACCTCAACCACTATGTTGGTAGCAGGTCAGACAACATCCTCAAGACAAGTCCTTCAAACTGCAGTAGGTTGTTTGTACAGGCTCCCCATAACCACACATATGAGCATTTCCCTTACCAGTCCAGCGACGGGCGACTGTACCTAAACTACGTTATGTAAGTCACGTGACCCAAGACACATGACATTAAACAACTTTAACGTTGTGAAACGGTAGCAGTTTGGTTAGGTTTAGTCAACAAAACTACTTGGTTATGTTTAATAAGACATTGTGGTTTAATAAGTATGTAAAAATTACATAATAAATTACGTAAGTAATGTACACACACACGAGACAGAAGTCAATTTAATCACATGATGGAAGTCCCACTTATATGGGTTGTAATAACATACTGAACAAATGACCCGTTTGGTTGTTTTTCTGGGGAGGACAGGCTGCAACGGCCATATAAATAATTTTTGTGGTAATTTCTAATACTTTTAGATGGCATGCCTGAAAACTCACGAAACTTTGCACAAAATTCAAGTCCCACGAAAGTTTACATGTCTTATGTTTCATGCATGGTCGTGGCAAAATGGCCATGTTTCTCCAAAATGTACAAAATTTTTGTGGCAGATATATCATATCCAGACCTACAAAAGAGCCTCTTAGAGCAACGCACTAAACTCAGCCATTTTGGATTTAATGGTCATTGTTGGCGATTTACTAGTTCCGTACTTTAACAAACTCCTCCTGCAGAATTAATTCGATCAACTTCAAATTTTCACTGTGCAATCTAAAGGCGTTGACAATGAAAAGTTCTACTATCTGTTAGATCAAATCATCAAAGGGCATTTCCGTGGCATGGCGTGGAAAATTTATGATTTGCCATGAAACAGGAAGTTGTTGTAACCTCAGTGTATATGGTCACATCTGCACCAAACTTGCCCCTGCACCACGTTTTACCAAGATGTAAGAAATTTTTGTGGCACATGTATCATCCCAGGACACACAAAAAAGCCTCTTAGAGCCATACCCTGAACGACAACTGCAACGAGTGTCACAGTGCGCGGGCCTGTCCAATGCTGCTTGCAGCTTTAAATTAACTTTTTACTATTTATATATGTTAAAGGACAATTTCAGTATTTTTAAACATGGGCCTAATTTTCACATTCTCCCTCTGAAATCTCATGAGAGGCCAGTTGTTGCAGTTAGACAATGATGGAAATGTGAGTCAGTTGTAGGAGTTGTGTTGAGGTAGCATTAGGAAATTAAGTCTTGCTAGCAGCTCCTCTATGTTCACAACAAACTCCTCTCCTGCAACAACTTGCCTTGCACGAGATTTCAGAGCAAGAATTGTCCTTGAGAGAGACCTGGTTAAAAACAAAGGTGTCACCGGGAGTCAATCATGATGTTGTTAGACACCTCGTTTAACAGTCTGAGCCTGTCAGTAGCAAAAAAGAAATAGTTTTGGTGGATGTAATTTTGATGGGTACTGTTGCCCGGAAAGGAATACGTTGCAGCCATTGCAGACGGTTTGCGACAGCTGACTGCAACCATCCACTGCACAGATTCCAAAACTTTTTGTACCTACTAGTCATTTGTACACCAAAATGAAAGTGAAAATAGGGGCCAGGTTTTACATTATGGAATCACTAAAATTATCCTTTCAGAGAAAGAAAGGTGAATTGGTAAAAAGAAAACCTTTAAATCAACATACTTCACTGTGGTTTGTGATTCACCATTTTACCAACAATGACACCACCCTCTTGACAGGCTTTATTCATAAACCCTTTTTAACACACAATTGCAACACAACAGGCGACGTTCAGAAATCTCTTAGCTCAGTTTTCTGTTTAACTGTTTCAGACCCTTGAGCAGGAGGAGTTTCTCTCTCGCCCTCTTCTCTCATTCTTTCCTCACTGCTGTTTTCCTCTTTTTTCTCTCTCTCTTATCTCTCCCTCTGATCCCTCATTTCAGCCCCCCCACCCCTCTCTCTCTCTTTGCAGAGCAGCCATCCCCAGGACAACTATTAATCAGAGGCAGAAATGATAGATGTTTTGCTCACCAGCAATGCCATCTATTTTGCCTAAGTACAAACAGTAGATGTGCTGTGCATATTTATTTCAGGAAAAAAAGACAGTAGCTCAAAAGAACACACATCTTTGCACATTTACAAATGAATACACGCATACACAAACACATGCTCTCGCCCTCTGTAAACAGCCTCCGCCACAGTGACGCAGAATCCAGACTTAAATATAACTAGAATCAGCTCTCTGCGTTTTTGCCTCTGCTTGTGTTTGAGTGTCTGGGCATTACTGTGTGTCAAGGCACCTTGCAGCTCCTCCAGCGCACTGATGATTAAGCAGCACAATGAACACAGTGGTCATTGTTGGCGTAGGATTTCTTAAAAAGACTCTAACTAGAGGCATTTGTGAGTCAGAGGACTGTAACACTAGTTTATAATTTGTGTTCTCTTCAAGGCTTTTGAATCATTCACTGTCTGAAATATCATGCAAATGTACTGATTTTCAGTTTTACTTTTACAGTGAACTAGATGTTCATCTGACAGCCAAAATGAAGCCCAGTGTAGGAGCAATTATCACTTGCTCTTATTTCTTTCCAACACCAATCAGAAGTGTGTTTAGCTTGCCAGAAGAGTTGCAGTAAAATTGTCATTTTTTAAAGGTTTTGCCCATAACTTCTTGAGTTGTGGCAACGAGCCCTACTGCTATGGGGCTACTTTGGAACAACCTGCCTGAAGAGCTTGCTGGCACAATCAGTCTCACCTTTTAAATCACCTCTTAAAACCCATTTTTATAGACTTGCTTTTATGTGACAGCTTATTATGCCACCAAGACAAGCATCTACCTGCTGTTACTAAGACCATGTCCACATTAAAGGGCGAAGTATGCTCAAAAAGAACTAGTTCATATGACATGTCATACAACCAAGTGTTTATAGCTGTTCTGAACGGCCACATTGGAAGGTGGAGTGACACACCCGGATTATCCAGACAGCTTGTAGGAAGTCAGGTGATGTAGTACAAAGTGCGAAAAAAGTCCACATAGGGAGGTGGTCGGGGTGGATGGATGGAATCACACAAGCACAGGACTTTCATCCAGGAGATTGGGGTTCACATCATGTTATATTTGTTGAAATTTTCTTTACATTCGGACAGCAATCAATAAATTAAATGCTCTGATACAAAAAAGAAAAAAAATCTGCACATGGAAATGTGTTTTGGGGGAGTGGCTTTGGAGGGAGGCCTGAAGGAAGGGGGTGAGATTGTTTTTGTGTTACCTAGCCCAGCTGTAACGTATAATTTATTTTACCCCATACTTTTCTAAAAACTAACAAAGTAGTTTTATTGCTTAAATCCAATCAAACTATTTACAAATAGATAAAATGTAAAACTTGAAAACACACATTTTTGCTACAATAAATCTTTCAAAACGCTCCTGTGCTGTCAGTAACAACCAATCACAAACATGCATTATTGATGACGAAAGCCCTCCTTTGCATGCAGCTGTTGTCACCTGCAAATCTATCTCAGCTTGTGTTGCAAAGACAATGATATTAAGCACTTGGCCTAATTACTTAAAGAAGGCCTGTTTTTTTTCTTTTTTAGTTTATGATTAGGCTACTTTGCACTGCAGAAAGATATTTTTAATCAGGGATATGTCCGCCCTAGCTTTCTGCAAATTGTGGCCACCTGCTATCTTTATTTCTGAGAGATAATTTTTAAAAGCTCATTCTGCAATCGAAAATGGCAAAACGATAGAAATTTGTCAAACTTCCTTCTATTAATATTTTGATCATTAATTGATTTTGCCACCATCCGAAGAATCCGAAGATTCAAAGGATATACCATTATAGCAGAAATGGACACACTCAGTGTTGGTATCTCTAAGACCCTTCCCAACTTTTCCTTCCCTTTTTTTTTGGGCACCATTGGACCATTATGCATCTACAATCAACTATCGCCTGTAGTTTTGCAGTGCCCAGCCCTGATTGCCTCTGTTGGCCCTGATATAGTCTGACTGAGCACTGAACTGAGGTGATATACAGCAGTAGTGAATCAGTTCTTTCATCCGTCTCTGCTTCTCCTTATTTTTCACATCTGCCTTATATATGCTGGACTTAAATCACTATATGTGGATGATGTTTGTTCTTATTTTATTGTTTAAAAGTTTTATAAATTGGAAGATTTTTCGTTGGACATTGTAACCTCACTGTACTTTGTACCCGGGGGATATGCAGTGGTGGTGTCACACACTTTCAGCTCTCATCACACACTATAGTTTTCTGGTTTGTTTCTTGTACCATAGTAATTATGTCATTGTTCTATAGTAACTGGATCACATGAGATGGGAAGTTAGATGGGATTTGGATCAGTGTATGTATGTGTCAGTTTGGCATGACTAATGAGGATTTAGTTGGAACAAAGAGGCGTATCAGAGCCACAGTGTCGGATATGAGTGAGGCGCACTCGTAGCTACAAGAAACGTGCGGCAGTGATTGGCCGAGACAACATGGCCCACTCCTGAAGAATGCCTCCATCCTGGCTGCCTGCCTTGCTGGCTGGCCAGATGACTCGCTGCCTGCCTGGGAATTAATTGAATGGGCTGCTCCACGTGCAATAATATGACACATGCTCTATGTGTCGAGAGGTGTCACTTTACTGTTGGGGAGGGAGATGGGTGGAGCAGGGGAGTAGTAGGATGGAGAAGAAGGAAGATGATCTGCTGGTTTATAATAGATTGAAAGTGAAGCATGGAAACTCAAGGAAATGAATAAAAACACAGTGTAAGGGAGTACCCTAGCTCAGAAAAAAAAAAGAAATTACATATCAAAGTTTTTGGACAAGCAATTTGTCAGCAGTTGTAAAGTCTTCAAATAAAACTGTCTCTACTGTTCCAAAGTGTTTGACTGATGTTTGTTGGTGAACAACTTACATCATCTTCTGTGTAAGAACTGCCAGAATAGCGCACTAACGTTATCACATACAGTATACAGTAGATTTTATAGCATTAGTAGTATACTTTACATACAAAAGGTGTAACTATTGTATATGCTGTAACAAAAAGTTTCAGATCATTGTAATGGAGATCAGTTCATTGGGGGCGACTGACACAGGACAGAAGAAGTCGTACACATATTGATTTTGATTCTTTATTTAGTTAAACATTTGGTAACTTTCTTTGCAGTGGTAATCCCAGAGTGTGGTCGAAAGAAGCACAGGGAGGCTGGCCATCCTGCCTGTGTAAAAAGAAACTTCAATCAGTAGTCGCGGACCAGTTCAGTATTTTGTGTTTTTCTTCTCTGTTTCAGCTACAGTTTTCAAGCTAACTCAAACAGCTAATTCAATTATTTTATTTTTTGAGTTTATGTGTTATTAACTTATTAAGAGAAATTTGCGTTTATGTAAATATTAATTCTTTGTATTAAATTTTTGTAAGGTGTAAATATGTATTATTTCATATGGTTGTGGTCTCACCTTGTTGCTGTCAGTGTAAGTTTGGTGACAATAAATGCCACGGTTGTGCTTTGCATTTTACATACGTCTCATATCTGTGGGGAAAAAAAGCCTTGTGTACTTATGTGACACATAAGAACACAAGGCAGACGCAACACAAGGATTTTGGAGTCATGTCTTCATATTTAATCTGGCAGTAAAGCATTGTGTAAGAGGTCATGTGGCATCAGATCAAGTCAACCCATATGTTTGTTGGTTTCTATGATTTTATGTTTGCTTTGTAATTATTTTTATTTTATTTTATTTTTTACAGATAAAGATAGTTTCAAACAACAGCTTCAACCAGCATTTAAACACGTAGTATCATCTATCATCAGTTTTTCCACACATTTAAAAGGATTCAGACAATATTGAAGCTTTTAACCCCCTCCTGTAAACCAACATATACTCCACAGATTGATTTCATCATCTGATCTTCGGTGGAAAGTCATCTTTTAATTCTAAGACAAAATCAGGCCGGCTCCTCCTGCTTTAATGACTCACTCACCCATGAACTCATTTAAAATCATGCGTCTCCAAATCAGTCATGCACTGCCGACCCCAAGAACAAACTGGACGTCTTGGCAAAGCTTGAAGTGAGCCAACAGTATGGAGAGTATCGATAATGAGGACACAAAC
Source organism: Micropterus dolomieu (assembly GCF_021292245.1). Lineage (NCBI taxonomy): Eukaryota > Metazoa > Chordata > Actinopteri > Centrarchiformes > Centrarchidae > Micropterus > Micropterus dolomieu. The sequence continues at coordinate 21,054,313 of NC_060154.1, read as the reverse complement.
CTCAGACTGTGGAGCCCTGCTCAATATGCCAGGATTTGTCCAAGTAGATAAATCAGAAATAATTGCCCAGTTCCCCTGCATTTCCTGGCCACACTGAATGGAGATGAGGGGCCACAACACAATACAATCAGACATCAGTCACTTCTCAGCCTTCACGGGTCAGTGGCTGAAACAATAGGGAACTTAGGGTAATTGTTTACCATATCTTTTGGACAAAGACGGCGTTTTTCAAATTCTTTTCGTCCAAATCAAGATCATCAATTTGGTAAACTGTGAGGCAGAGATACTATGGAGCTGTAGATCTTTCTTGGCTAATCCTGGCTCCCCATCAGCGACTTTATACATGTGGCTGTCAAACTCTTCATGTGTAATAATGACATGTACAAAAGTTTGGAAACCGCTGGGATCTGGGTCCGAATCAATAACGTGATGTCAGTCACTGGTTGCAAACAAGACACTGGTGGCAGACACATTGTGCCTGTTAGCACTCTACTGCTTTTCAAACTGTCAAAAATTTCAAACTGTCACAAAAGTTACAGAAAAATCTCTCAGAAACAAAACCAGTATAAACTAGTTTAAGTGACAGTTGCATAACACAAGTGTTTACTTGAGAAAATAAATATGGGAGTGCCTGCGCGTGCCTTTTTGGATACATTACAGAAAGCCAAGGAATATAAACACTATTCATGCAAACTAAAAAAGTAATTTTCATGGACTTCCTTTTAATGTCACACGGCAGTGTTAAGTCAACAATGACTGACCGAGGGGAACTTTAAACAGAGAGAAGACAGGATGAGAGGAGCAGGACAAATGATCTATGGAGGGCTGAAATGGAGTGAATCACCTTTTACAGGGTCCTGCCTCAGTGCTCCTGGGTGATTGAACAGATCAGCTGGGTTCAGCCTGACAGAGAAAGGAAGACAGCAAGAGAGAGATTTATCAGTATACGGGGATGTGATCCTCCGACTGTATGTTACCAAAGTGTTAAATCACGGCGTGAACACCTGCAGGGTAAAAGGTTGGGTTGCCAAGGTGAAAGTAAACCTTCTGCCAACATGTTGTTGTGATTTGTTTCAATAGTTGGGAACAAATTAAGCTTAGAGTTGAATTCATGAGCATAAAAATAGCCAAATTCAGGATATAAAATAAAAGTCACAAAACAAGTCATTTTAAAAAATTGTTTTGTAAAAATTCTTTACAAACAGAAAGCTAAAATACAAGATGAAAAGATAATATAATATAATATAATATATAATATAATAATAAGCATAATTCTAGTTGTGTGACCACTCCGCACTACGCATGACCTTTTGCCATTCAAAAGGCTAAAGCTCTTGTGGGATCTTCCAGCTATAGGTATTTAATAGCTCTCACACATGTCCCTAAAATTTAAAACTAAATTTAAAGAAATATTTGCTAGCTCCTCAATGTAATATTTCATGAGAATGAGACAGAAAACTGAAGTTAAATAATTATATTCATTGCATTTGACATCACTCTGTCCTTAAAATACATTTAAATGTACTTAAAATACTTCACAAAGAATGTAAGAATAAATTATATACGACAACATATTTAAACATGTAAATAGCATAAGCTAAATGAGCTGAAAGGATAAAAGACAGATGCCGAGCTGGCCTTCTTGCTAGTAAGTAATAACTTATTGGCTGGCTTGCTATGTCTTGTTTGCCTGTGTTAGCAAAGTTTAAATGTGGTCCATAACAGACTCCAGTGTGAACTGGCCACGGCTTGAAAGTGACCCGCATGTGCAAAAGAAGAATATGATGTCACATGCAGCACGCTGTCGGACGGAAGTAAACATGGAGGCCACAGAGGTTAGTTCATACTTGCTAACCCTCCCAATTTTCACAGGAGATTCTTGTATTTTGTTGCCCTTTTCCCGGTTTTATGACAAAGGGTTTTATGACAAATGTTTACAACTTAATGTCCTTCTTATTACAGTCATTACAATTTCTGGCACTGTACAGCGCGTATAAGCGCTACAACTTTTTCTCTATCTCTACTTCTTTCCGCCCAGACAAGTAGCATGCATGTCACACAGAATTGTGCTGACGGTCCCTCTAGAGTGACGTCAGAATTACATGAATTCCGATCTGACTGTCCAAACTGAGGTCGCATTTCAAAATATCCAACCTTATCTGATTTAGACCACATAAAAAGTGACCCAAATCCGACCTGGAGAAGATCAGATTGCCCATGACCTGGGCTTTTCACACTCTTATAAAGAAATCTGATCTGAGTCACATATGAGCAAAAAAATCTGATTTGGGTAATTTTGACGTGCAGTCTGAACGCTGACAGAGGAAGCTATGGCGAGAAAAGAGAGCGACCAAGCAAGCGGCTTCCGGATGCTGACAAGAGCTTTGTGAAAGTCAGACAACATGTTGGCATACTTTCTGTTTGACCAGTAAGTAACGTTACTATGTCTTGTGTCGTCACTCTTGCTTGATGTTTGGCTGTGTTAGCAAAGTTGTCGACATGCTAGTTTTTGATCATAAGTAATGTAATCATAACTAATGCATGTTTATAGCTGTCCTTATTTACAACAGCGGTGAATTACACTATGAAACAGCAGGTGCCCCAAATCACACTAAAATTTCAAAACAGTTTTGATATCATTACTGTAAAATACATACAGAAATCTGGTTTTAAGCTTTTGGTGTTAAAGTAAAACAAATAATGAATTAAGGTAAAAAAAAGCTGTAATAAAAAAGTCTGCCGTGTTTTTATCTTATTTAAAGTGTGTTTTGGAGATGTCATGGTCAGAATTTCCAAGTTCCCAGGCAAAAATTTCAACTGGAACACCCCCTTCAGTCAGATTTCTGACTTGGAAAGTTGGGAGAACCTCACCAACCCTGACCTCAAAATCCAAGAGCAGCATCAACAGAGTGGAAGCTGTAGTAATATACTGTTTATCCCACTTCTGTCTTTATTTGTATCTCATTAAATCAGTCAAACATAGTACTGGCCAACGTACACTATATTGGCAAAAGGTTTAGGACACCCCTCCGAATCTTTGAATTCAGGTGATCCAAACACTTCCATGGCCACAGGTGTATAAAATCAAGCACCTAGGCACGCAGACTGCTTCTACAAACATTTGTGAAAGAATGCACAAAGTGAAAGTGATTGGGAACAACAGAAACTCAGCCACGAAGTGGTAGGCCACATAAAATCGCAGTGCGGGGTCAGCGCATGCTGAGGCGCACAGTGCACAGATGTCGCCAACTTTCTGCAGAGTCAGTAGCTACAGACCTCTAAACATCGTGTGGCCTTCAGATTAACTCAAGAACAGCACGTATAGAGCTTCATGGAATGGGTTTCCATGGCCGAGCAGCTGCATACAGACAAGTGCAATGCAAAGCGTTGGATGCAGTGGTGTAAAGCACGCCGCCACTGATACTAGAGCAGTGGAGACATGTTCTCTGGAGTGACAAATCACGCTTCTCTGTCTGGCCATCTGATCTGGTTGCCAGGAGTACTTGCCTGACTGCATTGCGCCAAGTGTAAAGTTTGGTGGAAGGGGGATTTTGGTGTGGGGTTGTTTTCAGGGGTTGGGCTTGGCCTCTTAGTTCCAGTGAAAGGAACTGTTAATGCTTCAGCATACCAAGACATTTTGGATGATTTCATGCTCCTAACTTTGTGAAAAACAGTTTGGGGATGACTCCTTCCTGTTCCAACATGACTGCGCACCAGTGCACAAACCGAGGTCCATAAAGACATGATGGATGAGCGAGTTTGGTGCGGATAACTTGACTGGCCTGCACAGTGTCCTGACCCCTTTGAACACCTTTGGGACAAATTAGAGCGGAGACTGCGAGCCAACATCTGTGCCTGACCTCACATGCTTCTAGAAGAATGGTCAAAAATTCCCATGAACACACTCCTAAACCTTGTGGAAAGCCTTCCCAGAAGAGTTGAAGCTGTTAAAGCTGCAAAGCGTGGACCAACTCCATATTAAACCCAATGGATTAAGAATGGGATGTCATTAGGGCTGTCCCTGACTAAGGTTTTACATAGTCGAATCAGAATTGTCAAGTCCTGCCTATAGTCGACTGATGGTCGAATCATGTGTGTTTTTGTGCGCGGCGATTGCGAGCCGAAACTAAACTGAGGCTTATTGTTGACCTCTTTCTCTCTCTCTCTCTCTCTCTCTCTCTCTCTCTCTCTATCGCCTGCCATTCACCGGTCTTGTGCAGAGTTTTGCCGACAACTGCATGCACGTCGTGGGTCTATTTCAAGTAGCTGGCTGTTTAAAAACGATGTAATATTCTTTGTGTGGTTCATCAACGGTGATAAATTATCCGAAAGTCCCGCGAGGTGCGGACAACTCGGCACAACACCGATGAAGCTGGTGCTCTGCTCCGTCTCTTCAGCAAGTGTTCCTCTTCTGCCACTGCACACATACACGCTACGCCTACTCATGCACACTGACGACCCGGGGTTAGGGTTACAATTTTGGATTTATTCACGCATTTTAAAACATTTATTGAAAATTTTAAAAAGTATATTTACAGCATTAAACATTGAAAATGTATTGTTCTATGTAAAATCAGACGTTGATCACCCCTATATAGCCAAAATGTCATGATCCTTGTTTTGCTGCAAAGCTTCGACTGTGAGATTGACAGTTGATCAGGCTCCACCCATCAAAGCATCGAATCTTCGGCTATTCGGGGTCAGCCCTAGATGTCATTGACCTTCGTGTGCATGTAAAGGAAGGTGACCCAAAATGTTTGGTAATATAACACATATCTGTGGACATTTTGCTACAGTGTTTGTGTTTGCAAGACACCAAGTAACGCGTTGCTGTCAACTGGTATTGCTAACAATGGCTAGAAGCATTCATCTTGGTTTTCCAACTAAAGATCTGATGTGTGCTGGAACCCTGATCAACTCGGGTGTGACACCCTTCTCAGCTCTGACTTCAGACTTCCAAAGTAAACAGAACATGATTTAAGACACGTACCACATGTCCCTGCTTTAAATACCCCTCACTTTATCTATCTACATTTGTCTTCATTTTTTTTTTAAGTGTGTTTTGCACGTTCTTCCAGCAGCAACCTGGTCATGACAGCTTTTAAAATTTGCTCTTCTTGTACAGGTAGATCTGTGAGAGGACACATGGCAAACCAAAGTTATGTGTTTGTTTCCGGCAACAACAGCGACAGAAGATCGGTGTATTTAGCATGAACAGTGACGCCCACTGTGACTGAACAAAGGCCATGTTCAGACCTAATAGCTTGTATCCAGATATATCTGGTTTGCGTCCAGATCCTTTTCAGATGGCCTGCAGAGTGCATCTCAACTGTGTCTCCAGTGACCAATTCTTATGAGATTTTGTTTCCCTGCTCAATTGTTATTTTTTCTGTAAGTATGCTGACTGCTACGAAACAGAAAGAATCATCAGAGAAGAGGACTGTAGGGGCTGTTTAGTATTTCCAATGGGATTTGAAAATGTTTTCTGAATTGACAGGGATAGGCAAATCGACTGTTTTGAAGCTTTGCCATGCTAAATGTACACACGGCTGAAGATGTAGTCCTTCGGTTCACCTGTGGATGCATGTGCACTCACACTACATTACTTAATAATATGGTTGTGTGTGAAAACAGTTTACTTACCAGTTTAAATGATTCATTTTAGGGTTGTAGGGACTGAACACAGTATTGCAACAGAGCTTATGAGTCATCACAAATAAAAGCAATCAGACAGGTTTCAACCAAACCCAGTTCAAAGTTTAGCTGTCCAAACGACTTATTTGGAAGTGAAAACAAAGCATGGAAATCCCCCCCCAAATAACCAAATGTTCTATTATAAATTTCTATTACAGATTTACAGGTCAAAAGGCATGGGGGTGTCTTTTTTTGTTGGTGTTTGCAATAGACATTTTGATTTCACCTGTTTGACTTCACCGCTTTCTTGTTCAAAAAAGTGGCAGTAAAAGAAATTATTTTCATGTTTCTTTTAATTGCTTTTACACCTGTATTTTGTTCTGTCCGCATGTGATCTGTTAACTCAAGATGCATGTCTGTTAAGAGGGTCGGAGAAACAGTGTCAGTTACAGAAGCTCAAACTTCAATAAAAAGAAAGAAAAACAAGGAAAAGGCCATCAAAGAAAAAGAAAAAGTTTAAATACACCACAGTTACAACTTACCAAAAGCTATATTTGAATACAATTACAACAAATTAAATAATACTGGCAAAGGTTTCACCCCTTAAATAGATTTTTTGTTGTTGTTAAGAAACCACTGTACTCTCCTCACCCATAAACACATACACATGCTGTACATATACCTCTGATTAACTGTGTTGTTTACTTCAGGATTTTCCTGAACTTACTGTTCCAAGTCAGTTATAAAATAAAAAGTATACGTCATTGGCTAAATTGGGCTAATTCTAGTTTTTAGCTTTTATAAAATAATAAAAGCGGTTTCCTAGTTTACATCACTCAGAGTATAAATTTCAGCTCATTAACTTTCAATAAGTTTTGAAACAAATTTATAGTTTTGGTAGAATATGCACATAATAATATGATTTTCAGTGGTATGGCTCTGTAAGTACAGTATTGAACTCCATAACCATACATGTGCATGCAAGGAGTATAATTATTTCTCTGTGTCATGAACCTCTGCCATTGTCTGCCATTAAAATTGTTTGCTCCATGTCCTGTTTTTTCCCCTTTACTTGATCTCATTTGTTGACAAGTTCTTTTTCCATGACTGTATATTGACTCAGACACACACGAACACATTGTGACTGATATTTAAATGGAGCCCTGTCTGTTTTTCCTGAACAAATCAGATCTGCACTCAAGTTAACATCCATTTGCTACACACAGGATACCATACAAGTCCAACCTGTTCTGTATGGCGACATTATGTGTGTGACTGTCTTGGTTTTGCATGTTTATGTGTGTGGACTTTTTGGCTGAGGCCACACTGAACAGTATACGTTCTCATAGTGTGAGCACAAGGCTTCTGCTTCTTTGTGCTAAATGCTAACATTAGCATGCTATAATGATTATGGTGCATTCCATTTGACATGGGAAGTCGGAATTTCCGAGTTCAAAGGTCAAAATTTCAAATGGAACACCCCCTTAAGTCGAAAAAGAATCGCACTAACCCGACTTCGTGATCCAAGATGGCTGTCGGGGTATCAACAGTAAGTGAAAGTTCTAGTTTATACTGTTTATTAGCACTTCTGTGTCCTTGTGTCTCATAGAAATGTTTGTACACAAAGTGCTGTCCAACAGCTGTATGTGGTCGTGTTGCTGCAGTGTTTAGTGTGAGTAAATACCGCTCAATGCTTTTTTTTTAATCAACCGGCGTATCATTAGCTAACCTGGCTAGTTGTAAACAAACAGCTGGCCGAGCGAGTTTTTCCGACTTGTTAACTGGAACACCGTCAACTCGGGTATGACGTCATTCCCAGCTCTGACTCCGAGGTAAATGAAACACACCATTACAACGATGATGCTAACATGTTGATGTTTAGCAAGTATAATGTTGACCATGTTTAACATCTCAGTTTAATGTGCTGTAAACACAAAGCCCAGCTGATGGCATTATTTTGCAAATATTTGTTCATATACCAAAGTATTGGACAAATAGATGAAAATTTAAGGGATCACATCCTGAGAGAGACAAATACAAAATGTAATGGCAATCCTTCCATCGAAAAACCACATAATGAAGCTAGAGAAAACCTCAAAGGATCACCAAGTCACCAGGCTTCATCTTCTGGGAACCAGGAATGTTAAAATTTCATGGCACTCCATCCTACAGTTTGTGAGATATTTCTTTCTGGACCAAAGTGATGGACCAGCTGACATTATCAGCACAGAGAAATGGCTGAAAATTTCAGTATTACTCATTGCATGTCATATGCTTTCAAAACCAATAATTAAACCATACATTTTAAACAGCTTTTATTTGTTTTTTCCAATGCAAATATTGCACCATTGGGTAATAGCATCATGTCTTACTTTTGGAATTCTGACAAATAAATATACACATTTTTGTGTTTTCCTTGTAAATGATCATTAGAATATACATTGTATATAAAACAAATTCTACATAATCTGAATCACAATAAACATTGTGCTGAATCTAAATTATTCACCGTGATGTTCAGATGATTGATTACATTCATTCAGCTGACACTAGATGGGTCACAGTGAATAATTGAACTTGGGTCTTTCACACCAAAGGCATGCGTCTTGTCCATTGCGCCATCACCACCCCGGTTGATAACGGAGCAACTTCATTTATGATTGCGAAAATAATTTCTAAATTCTATAAAATGAAAAGGTAATTTGTTACAGTTGTCATTACTGGGAATGGTTGGGGAGTGTGTGATACTGAGTAATAGACATAGATTCATGACACTGTTCCAGCAGCGTTTTTGAACTTTAACATGAGTTGTAGCAGGCGAGATGAACTATTGCTACCTCTGGCGACTCGTTAGTGCTAAGCTAATTACTGATGCTTTGGTGGAGGGGTGGGGGTGGGGTGGGGGGTAAAGGATGTGAGGGGAGGAGCCAGGCTAATGAAGGATTAGACAGATGTTGTTACCCTGTTTCCTTTTGATGGGATTTCTGTGCTAAGGGCTATACGCTGGCTGGCATTTAATGATGGCCATTCGGGTGTCATTGGAAACAACACCAACTAGAAAAGTGGCCCTGGGAACGAGAGCAGAGAAAAGGAAGGAAAGGAGATGTGCAGTGACACTGTGAGGTTTAGTTAATTAACCCCTATTCTGCACCGTGGCTGCTCTCTGCTATCACCTCGCTCTGGGAGACACACAGAGCATTAAAGGGATGTTTCGCTGAAAACACTGCTGTAAGAATACTAACATGTCGCACTGCTATATGTCCAGAGCTTGTGTAAAATACTGATGTGTTCCCCATCAACAAAGAGTGAAAAAAAATGAGTTAAAAGGTATACATGTTGTGAGAAATATACATATCTTTGGGAGTTGTCATGGTAGCTCAGTTCTCATTGATATGCACACCAGCTTATAATTTCAGCTCTGGTGATTCTCAGAACAGGATGAGTCACACCTACCCGACTTCACCCTCTATTACTCCTCTTTCTCAGTGCTCGCTTGAGACTGAATTTATCTACATTTGGAAGACAAAATATTTACTTATAGTATATATCGTTTGCGCCCTAACTCATATTTTGTCTTGTTTCACTGTATTAATCACCAAATACTCACACAGAAAATGCCATAAACCAAACAGATACTGCTCCACTAATCAGTATTATCTATATTAACAGAGGATCAAATGACGTCATGAAAAACGTTGTAGTGACAAACTCACAGAGAATTATCATCCAACTCTGCAGCGTGCCACATCTCTACTGAGCTTTTTAACCTCTTTTACCTCATTGTTTTGGTACGGCCCACAATTTCTGCTCTGATCAACCTTGTTTCCAGCCGCAGCAGGGAACAGTTTTCAGATAAAAAGCTCTGATAAACTCACTGTACGCTATTTGCCAAGCTCCACAGAACAGACAGACAAAGTTAACGAATATCTAATGAAGAAGGTCAAACATTTAGCCGTAAAAGGCCAGATATTTCCCATGAGGTGGTGGAGAAAAACAAACAAACAAAAAAACAGAATAAAAGGTAGAATGAATATTGGACTTACATTCCTCTGGTGGCCATGAACCCAAATCAATGCTAATGTTGCTTTTTTTATGGATGTGTAAATTGACAATTGTTCACCAACACACGTTCCTTAAAGGTAAGATTTAGTGGCATCTAGGGGTGAGGGCAGCGAATTGCAACCAGTGGCTCACGGTGCATTCATGTGCTCCTCAGATGGTCCCATTTCCTGCGTTGTGAAGTTGTTCTTCCGACTTCAGTGTGTGTTCATGTGCTCTTAAAGGTATAGTGTGTAATATTTATGAGGATCAACGGACAGAAATGCAATATAATATACCTAACTATGTTTTCAGTGTCGCCATGTTTCTACAGTTGCCCAAACGGACAGAAGTCTTTTCAGTTCGCGTTTTGTCATTACGTTGAATACGTACGAAGCAGAAGAAGAAGGACAAGTAACGTTAGAAGTAGTAGTAGTAGTCGACTGGATTAGAAGTAAGAAAAGAAGAGAAATTTGGACAAACAGAGGCCCACATGTATTATTTAGCACAAGAGTAGACAGAGAGTGATGGCCACCGTAGCTTCTCCTGTGCGCTTGGAAAGGGAGGTGTGAGCGATGCATTCATGTGGTGTTGGAATAATCTTTTTTTAAGGTGTACATGAGACAAAGAATTATACAAAACTTTGATTTGTGCAAAATCACGTATTGCATATACATATTTTATACGGTAAATTTGCTGTCCATGTAGAGTGAATTAGATGTCTGTGTGTTGTTTATATGCTCTGATAATGCTAATCCAACACATCTTTGTTGTAGCGTCCATGTTGATTCCACATTCCGACTTAAAAGCACATGAACACACACTGAAGTCGGAAGAACAACTTCACAACTGAGGAAAATGGACCATCTGAAGACCATGTGAATGCACCGTGAGCTGCTGGTTGAAGTTTGCAACCCTCACCACTAGATGTCACTAAAACTTACACACTGAAAGTTTAAAGGGATACAGGGAAGCAGGGAAAGCAAATATTTCCTCATGGGTTGCTAGCTCTGTGTTTTTCGTGTGCTCAGAAAAAAAAATACGGTTTTCCTACACAGCCCTAGGTCTGTAAATTGAGCACAAACAAAGCTGCTCGGAGCGAGCAGCAGGTGGCAGTAGCACGCTCGAAGCAGTGGGAGAGAGAACAAACAGTGGTAGATTCGAACATGCTGGACTCATTATGGGACTCTATAGCTGTGAAAATGGCTGAGAAACAGCCACAGAGGGAAAGGTCTGAGGAACTGTGAAACAAATTATATGACCAGGTGAGGGGAAGACCTGAGTTAACATCTGTGAGGGTTTTCGATGCTGAGGGCGATCTGTTTCTGCTGGACAGGTGAGTAACGTTAGCTTTGCTGTTCCACATAAACAACAGGGTCAGTATCATTGTCTTATCTGTCTCTTGTCATGTTTGTAATGATCCCAGCTGGTTAGCTTTGTTAGCTTTGTTAGCTTAGCTCAGTGTGTGTGTGTGTAGTAGAGGAGGAATAGACAGAGCGTGTGTGTGAACGGGTGCCCCAGTGAACAGAGAAAAACGGGTCAGCAATGAGCCTTGTTCAGCAGTAAATGAAAGTTACAGTAGAAGTGGCCGGTGAATAAAGACTGCAGCTTCTCAAGACTAAAGAGGATCTCCTGTGTGTTGCTTGCCAACTGTTGAATAAAGAATGAAGGACTTCTTCAGTTCTCTCCCCTCTCTCCCAGTTCTCACAGAACTGAAGAAGTCCTTTGGATGAGGGACGAAACGTCTTCCAGTATCTTCAACCAAGTCCAGTTGCCCTTGATTTTAACCTTCGTTGGATATTGACAGGCTTGTTGTCACACCTTCTACAGTACTGCTAAAACATGCCCTGTTATTGAGGCTAACGTGCTCTCGGACAGCAGACGCTGTGGATTCTGCTATATTTCAGCCTAGTATGACTTGTTACCATGGCAATGTGCGTCCATGAGTTTGGGGGTAGGAGCTTCCGATGGAGCAGTGAAGAGAGGGGAATGTTTTTTAGCAGTTGGACTCAAATATCAACAAACTCTCAGCAGAATCACAAAGTATCTCTTTAAGTTGTAGTTGAAGTTAAATGTGTTATATATTGTGTAGCCTATTTTATATTGCATTTTTGTTATTAGATGCTCCTAAATATTACACACTGAACCTTTAACTTTATAACGTAACAATAAAGATTAGTCCCATTGCCACCTCTGAGCTAGCCACTGCTTCACGAGCTTCTGTAGCTCAATTCAGTCTCTCATTCTGCATTTCTTTCTGAGAAACCTGAAGGTGTTCCCAGGGTTTACTGTCCATATTCTAAAATTAAGTTAAACAATGAATAATTTGTTAGCGTAAAAAGAGCTGAATACTCTAATCTAATCTGAATATGCACTCAACAAACAACCACAAGCACACAGGTCGTGTGTGGTCGGATTAATGTGGAACAAATCAAAAGCCATAGCAACCATGTAAGGCTCCTCCCCAAGGGACAGAGATGAGGAAGCTGCTGATCCCTATGTGAACCAAACTGACTCAACAAGCTTTGTATGTATAACTGTCATCTCTCTCTCTCTCTTTTGTGTGCATCAGTGACAGACTCGTCCAGGGAGTAAATTTGCCCTCTTTGTTTTGTTTTGGGGAGCTTTAATTTTGCTGCTGTTGTAAAATTACCCATAATTGCAGCCTGCAAATGCTTATCCCTCTCTTTCTACTCTCCAGCTACTCTCTAGTGTGCACTAGCTGTAGATGCCAACATACACACACACACACACACACACACACACACACACACACACACACACACACACACACACATACACACTCAGACGGCTACCCTCTGTAGAGAAAATGGTTGCAGCTAAAGGATAGACCCACATTTTCTCATTGTCACACTTGGACACATTGCCACATTGAGACACTCACACATGTTTGCATACACACACACACACACACACACACACACACACACACACCCACACACAGTCACACGTCCACCCCGAGGTTGATAATGAGACTAGGGAAACATGATTTATGTTTTCATAGTGCAATCTAATTGATTTGATTAATCACATTCTTTCTTGACTAATTAAATTAACGGATTACAGAATATTTGGCCACAAACGTGCCCGGAGGCCATGCTGTTAGTTTTCAGAGTTAGATTATGTGTTTCTGAAAAGCTGTGATCAATGAATTTTATGGCCAATAAGTCATTCAAGATCCATTCCTGAAGCGGAGTTTGTGCTTTACAAAACATAAACATGAGAATGCATTTGTCCCAGTAGTAAAGTATTTGCCAGTGAAGTCAGCTAGTCAACTTTTATAATGCAATATGTTTTCATGCAGATGGTTTAGATTGTGAAATTCCACATATGCTCTTGATAATATGTAATATACACTGCATATTGTATATGTACTCCACCTTGTTCTAGTGCTATATAAACATGCTGAATTTAAATGTGGTGACCATATAAAAGATATCAAATAGTGAACAGCACAGAGTATATTTTAATATTATCTTATTCGTGTTGACTCTGTACATGCTGTCCTTATATAGATTAGTTGACCTCTTTTATCCAAGCTTAGGCTGCACTGTATGGTTTTATTCCTGTGGTTGTTGCTCTTATTCCCTCACAGTGAAACTCAAAGGGAATGAGAGTTGGTTGGTTTGGTTCATTTTGAGCCTGGAATTACAAATGTATTTTGGTTGAAGTAGTTTTAAGTATGAGTTTGGAGCATTTATGTCATATTGGAAAATAATTTAATACAGTCTCCTTTATTTATGTTGGATTGCTATGTGATGGACTGGTAAAATGTCCATTTCCCTTGAATAAAAAATCCAAAGAATCTGTGTTTAGAGCTGCATTTTGAGTAGAACAACTTATCTTAAAACAAAATGTCAGACCCTAATTGTTGTTTTAGCTGGCCTGTGCAAAAACATGACAATACAAAACAAAGGTATGAATGAGAGCTCCCTTAAGAGAGAACTCCAGCATTTAGCACCAACAAGTCCTCCAACCTAAACGACAACATGGGTTGTTTATCCATGCCTCCCAAAGGCAACCAAAACTGCTTTGTTAGGTTAGGTTAGTTGGTTAGATTTAGGAAAATGGTTGGTTGGGTTTAAGTAACAAACGCTATTTAAGTTAAAACTCAAAATAACTCCACATTTACTTGGTTTCACATGGGACTTGAACACCATTTTCCTGACTGTAAGTCCAGGGTTTGACCCATCCAATCAAAAACTGTCGCCAACGTCTCTTGACCATGCATCCATATGTGACGACTTGGGAATGAGAACGGGTTGATCTAACCACCCCATTTATAATACATCTCCCTATTACCTCCTTTACTACCGTTGTACGGCCATTAGAGGTCACTGTCTCAATAAACGTAAATATGCATCATATCATGCTGCAAAAAACCCCTATATTGTCATTTTCTGGTGTGAACAGTTTCGCATATAGTATTGTATTGATATAAAGTTGGGGGACTTTGACAGATGGGAAAAAATTGTCAAAACTAAAGAGGCAGGGGGTAAAGCTGCCAGTATACTCCGTCAGAACTGCTCGATGGATGGTCCAATAGCTTCGGATTCCCTCCACCCACACCTTTCTGACATCAGAATCGTTTTTGTAACTTTGCAATCTGACATTTACAGCTACTCCACGCAATGATTGGCCAGCTGTGTTGATGTGAGAAAACAACCAGGGTTGTAAGTTCTCCTTTAAGCCTTTTTTTCATGTTTCTTATCATGTGAACATACAAGTCCAACAGCAAGAATGCCTTTCAGCAGAGACTGTCTGAAAATGTGCTCTGTTTTCCCCATGATATTCACTTCGTCCTCGAGTGTTGCTGTTCAGGACAGCAGTGAACACACTGGATTTCCGACGTGATCAGACAACACGTTGCACAAATCTTTCTATTCTTTTCCAGCATAACCCAGCCCTAAGATCCTGTCCTTTACTCCCTAGTGGAGAGGGACATTTTCCTACACTGCGACTCATGCATCATGAGCCACAGAAAACATTTTACAACTCTTCAACTTTACAATGATCTTTCTCTGACCAAAGGAACATCTCAAACTTCTGTCTGTTATTAAAACCAACAACTGCAAGTGCATTGGATGTACAGTTTCTCTTCACTCATCCACCGGGACTCCACAATGCTACTGTATTTTCATTTATCTCACTATCTTTTTTATGGTTGCTGGATGTCATCTATATATTGACTTGGCTATAGATGTAGTTATGAAATGCCTTGTCCGTGTTCATGTTGAGACTCCGGGCTGCTGAGAGTTGGTGACTAAGATGGCCGTAGCCCAGAAAATGGAAAATAAATTCTGTGCGAGTAGGGTGAGGAAAAGAGAAAAAGAAAAGACTGAGAAAAGGAAAAAGAGAAATACAAGGAGTGCGGGACTTGTGAAGTTTAGAGGTACAGCGGGACCTTATAAAGTGGGTGAAAGAGTGTGAAGATAGAGCACATAAAAAGAGAGCGGGGGATAGGGAACATTGGAAAAGAGAGCAAAGCCAAATAGAGGACAGATTGGTCTGCAGAAAGTGGAGAGCAGCGAGATGAGAAGGAGAGGTTGCAGGAGGGAAAGAGAGAAAGAGTGAGAGAGACAGAAAGGGAAAGAGAAAGAAAAAGAGGGGGAGAGTAAAGAGGTCATGGAGTGGTTATGAAACCAACTCTGACCTAATCTGGCGTGTTTATGACTCTGTGTTTGCCTTTTTTTTCCAAGCACCGAGATGCAGGCTGGAATTAGACTGGGCGGTGGCTTAGGATGAGCACAAAGAGAGAAGAGAGACTGAGAGATGGTAGCATATTGTACCGTCCTTTCAAGCTGAAGAAACAGCTCTGTATGTTTGTGTGCGGCAGCAGGTTGAGGCTGGGAGTTTAGGCAGGGTAACATACAGCTTCATTCAGTTGCACCAAGCAGCACCTGAGCCTGAATCACAGAAGTCCTCTAATCATTAACCAGTGAAATCAGTACAAACAATAGAAAGGTGGTTAGGTAAGTTTCCATCATGTATGTCCAGATATGAAAGGGAAGCCACGCTGGGACTACTGTTTATTTGGCAAATATTGCGTTTAAAAGATACAAACATGGACACCAATAACTTTCCACAGTTGTAAAATCCAGTTTCATAGAATTATAAATACATTAATCTGTCTCTCAAACTTCATCTCACCAGTACCTGAAGACCCTCCAATGCGGCATTTTTCAGCCACGACCAGCAGCTCTAAACCACGCTCTGTATGTTGCTCGGTCCACAAAAATTTCCCCACCCTTTGGGGGCCACCATTTTTACCCTTGAAGGCTGAAATTTGGCATGGGGATCAAGTGTGTGTGTGTGTTTGAAGGTCTGTGTTTGTGTTTATGTCAGTTGTCCAAAAGGGGCGTGGTAACGGGAGCGGCCTATTGCAAAAAGGCGCATAACTTTCAAATGGATTCACAGATTTGCACAAGATTTTGTGGAAAGGTTGGACACAAGCCAAAGGACAGCTGATTAACTGTTCATGCCTATTGGAAAAAATGGTGTGTGGCAGCGTGAGTGGCCTATCACAGAAAGGCTCAGAACGTTTAAACAGATATAAGTGACATGACCAAACTTTGTAGGAACACACACACACACCATTTTGCCACATTCCTCTTCATAACTCATGAAGTGTTTGTGAGGTTGTGTGTGTGTGTGTGTGTGTGTGTGCGCGAATGCATGAATGCCTGGATGTATGCGTGTATGTGGTCGCAGCTATTGCCAGTTTAGGTTTGCTTTAATGCGGGCCTGTTTTCAGACCAAATGCAAGAGTGTGTTTCCAAAGCTCTCTGAGGCAATTGTGTAATTTGTGATTTCTGGCTAAATAAAATTTTTTTTATAATTTACTCACTTTCTGTGTTTCACTGTGTCATGGCTCTCTCCATCTTTGTTTTCTATGGTTCTCGTCTAATACTCCAGCCATGCTTTAAACTGAATTATAGATTTGACATCACATTCCAGGTGACCTGCTCCTCCACCCCACTTGGGTGGTGAGAAGTGCTGCTTTTCTGCTGGATTGTTGTCACATATGGATTGTACAAGAGCGTCTGTGATCTTCTTCTTATCATTACTGAACCACAGACAATGTGACACTAATACTCATTTATTATGCAAATCTTTGAATCCCACCTAAAAATGTGCGAGTACGAACAACTCTCTCCCAAATCTACTAGAATGTGACAGAAAAATATGCAAATCTGTGATGTGATCAAGATCTCAGGTCCATTGACAGTTAAATAACAGTCTGTGATATCTGATATGAATTTGTCCCATTACAAAAACAGAGTGCATATTTCTTTTTGTATGTACATAAATGAGCAGACTCAACAGCAGAGATCAGCAGAGATTAGAAAGCCCATGCACACTGGATACATTACCAAGTTTCGGTGTTAAGACCCCGTCACACCAGCAGTTGTAACAGCATTTTTTAAAAGCAAATTCTATATTTTGATTTCACTTACCAATTTCAGGCTTACCACCTGAGGCTTCATATCAAAACAACTGAAAGTACATCTGCCAACAAAAACAAGCAGCCCTATTATCGACAGTCCAAACTCACACTTGAGATATATTATTGCCTGAGCAGCTAGTTAAAAGCTGCTTACTTATGATATTTTGTTAGTAACAAAATTCCTATTTCTTCATGTACTCTACTCTGAGAACAGAAGTTGATCACGACCTTATGATTCTGTGTTGTCTGAGCTCTGTGCTGAACAATAGGAATGATTCAACAGGGTTAATACCTTTATAGAAACACTTTGTTTGAGCGTTTCCACATAAATTGTGGCTACAATATGTGATAACATCACAGACTGCAGCCTTGGCTGGCTGGATTTTAGTGCCAAGGACCGCATTTGATTTACAATAAAGTAGAATAGGTCAATCATTTGAATCTCAAATACCGTAAAATCATGAGCCGAGCCAAATATTTACAGGTAATGAGGTCGGAGTTTAATTAAGCTGTGCAATACAGAAAAGAATAAATGCTACTTAAACATGCTAGGAATTTTTGCCACTGCAAAGTCATCATAACATTGTGGTAAGTGGGTTATCGTAACAGTGACATATTTTGGAGAGGCACCAAATGTTCCCTGTTCACATGTCATCACAGCCTTTCATCACATTGTGATTATATCAGCTGAGGGATCACGCCAAGCCCGTGTAATATAAACCCTGCGTTGTGCCTTGTTCGAGAGCCGCAATTCATTAATGAACTTGATAGTAGGGGAGTGTGTGTGTGTGTGTTCATGACCAAAAGTGTTTCTATATTAAAGAGTGTGTGTGTGTGTGTGTAGCAGTTTCTGGGAACCAGCAGAGAGGCTCACCAAGTCCGCAGACTGTCTGGGAAAAGGCATAAACAGTGGTGTGTTAATGCTTTCCTCTGTCCGCATCTGACTGCAAAACAGCACTGCTCACAGGCTTGTGTGTCCGCTTCACTTTCTATTGAACAAAAGCCAAAACAGAAAACAGTTCTCCAGCTGCATTTCTTCTGATACAACCGAATGACGTGTTGTACAAGAAGCCTGCACCCTGATGGAAAATTTAGATCTTCAGTCAAAATTCTTCTTTTTTATTCCCAATTATAATATCAACCTGACATTCAGTAGAGTTTGATTAAATGTTTATTATATTTATATGATGTACATACACTTTGCACAAAGGGCTGTTCTGAATTTATGTGTGTATCATGTGCTTTTTTCCTGTAGGGAAAAGGCCAACTAACTACCTTCAGGTTTTCTGTCTTCTCCCTTACAGGGCCTCTTCAACCCCCACCCCCTATTCTTACACACAAACACACTAAATCTCTCTCTCACTCTCTCTCTCTCACTCACTCACTCACTCACTCACTCACTCACTCACTCACACACACACAAATACAAAGATTACTCTGCACACAATCTGTATGACACATGAGAATTTACACACACACACACACACGCATTCCTAGTTGCTCGGCTGAGACGGTATGTGAACAAACCACAGGGAGAGGTAGAGAAGGCCAGGCCTCCACTCCTACTGATTACTGCAGGAGAGAAAAGGAGAGAGGAGGCTGCTGCAAGCTTCTCTCACAATGACCTGCACACACACACACACACACACATGCATACAGAGCTGGATTGGTAATCTGGCATAGGCCTTCTGGGGATTTTCTCGATCGGCCAACCTACCTTGTGGATGATATAATTTAAATTTTTTATATTGCAAAAAAAAATCAAATGTTTTATTGCTAATGAGCGGCTCATTGGTTTATTTTCTATAATGACACTAGGATGGCTGAATCACATCTCTTACTTAAGAGGCCGTGGCACAGAGCCAAACATCTGTAGATGAAGGAGGGCGTCTTTGTCAATGTTGTGAAGATGGATAAGCAAAAATGAAAGAAGGGGGGTACGGAGAAATTGCAGGGAAGAGTCTAGATGCGGATGCTGCTAAATGTGCAATAATCACAGGTATGTTTGCTGTAGGGGCTCCAGCAGTAGCTTAAACATCTACTGCGACACCAGGAACAATTACCTACACAGCAACGTGTGGAAGGAGGAGAGGTGATTAGCTTATTCCAAGTATTGTTTAAAAACGATATAATATTTTTTGTGTGGTTCATCAATGGTGATAAATAATTCGAACATCCCTCAGGCTGCACGCACAACTCCCCACAAAACCGGCACAGTTGGTGGTCTGTCTCTCTCCCTCTCGTACCACACACAAACGCTACGCCACACATGCGCACTGATGTCCCCTACTTTAAGGGTTAGGATCACAATTTTGGATTTATTCAAGCACTTTAAAAATATTTAATAAAAGCTTCTTTCTTTTCACATATTTATTTACAGCATTATACAGTGCATGGTATGGATAACTGTCATTACTATTTGGAATATACTTAAATTGTATATTAGATATATTTTGTCCCTGTTCTGCCCTGCACTCATACAAAGATAAATAATAAATCTCTCTGCTGGCTCCTATACCTCAGTATGTACAAATGCAGACAACAGAATATGCATGTTAAAATCAGATGCTCACTCACATCAATACAATAAGAAGAATTGTTCACACACCTAGACACCCTTTCAGACCACACACACACACACATCCGCGTACCTTTCGGTCTTAGAACACTCTTCACGACATACATTAATGCTTTTACGGCTCCCACTCTTTGACAGACATTTACACTGGCTCCCCTTCTTCCACACTTCTTCACCCTGTTAAACTCCTGTCCTAACACTCCTGTGTTGTTGGAGCCAGGCTCGCACACTCCCGAGTGTAACACTCAATCCCACCATACACTGTACAAGCCATGTCACACACTGCCACACAATAGACTACACCTTCAAAGTACAGGTTGTGCTGCATGCAACACATGCTGAACACACAAAATTTGTGCAGCCCCTTTTCCACGATCCACATTTCTGTGTGTGTGTGTGTGTGTGTGTGCGTGTAGTGTGTGTGTGTGTGATGCTAAAATTGACATGAAACATTTTATTACATTGTTTTTAGATAAAGAAGACTAGACATACATTTCTTTTTCCATTTACGTAATTGTGGTACAGAATAAAAAATGGCACTTTAGCATGGCAGCTGTTTGAGAGAACAGAGACAAATGCTCTTCTTGTACATTCTCTCATATATTGTTGAATTTATACATATGTAACAAACAAAAATAGAAAATAATGATAGTAACACAACTGAGACCTCAACGGATCAGTGACAATCTACATTTCATTTGTCTCAGAAATGAAAAATTATCTAACTCCTCATTTGAATCTCTCTATCTCCTGTACTGGTTTGAACTCCATGCATCTATATCCATCCTGCCAATTCAATTTGATGCATTTGTAGAGCAACAAGAGTCTACAGCCACACTAGCATCTCTATTAGGTTGTCCTTAGTCACAGTAGAGCTTTGAGTTAAATGTTGATGACAGCACGCTAACTTGCTCACAATGGCAGTGCTAACACCATGATGTATGGTCACCATCTTAGTTTAACATGTTGCTAGTCAATTAACACATTATACACAAAGAGGAACTGAGGTGGATGGTAATGTCGTTACTTTTGCATATAATAGTCATAAACCAAGGTATTAAACAAATGAAAATGGCAATCCATCCAAAAGATGTTGAGATATTTCACAAAAAACTTAAAAACCTCATGGTGATGCTAAAGGAAAAGTCACACCAAAGTAAGGAAAGATTCATCTTCAGGGCACCATGAGTGTCCCCAAAATGTTATGGCACTCCATCAAGTAGCTGTTGAGATCTTTCAGTCTGGACCAAAGTGGTGGTCTGGCAGGCCCACATTTCCATCACTAGAGCCACACGACTAGTATGGCAAAATATCGCAATTACTTAAGCACACGAACACCCACCCATCAAGACCCACTCCACATGTGATAAATTATGTGTGTGAAGATGAATGTGTTACATATATCAGGTTGTGTCAAAACATTGGCTCAATGTTCACTGAATGGTTTCTGTTCACTGTACTGGCAAAATAACAGGTGCCAAAGTGCACACACACACACACACACACACACACACGTTTGTACTTCTATAATTGTGAGAACCCCTAATGAAACGCATTAGCTAGCCCCAACCCTAATACTAACCTTAATGTAAACTAAATTCTAATCTCACCCTAAAACCCAGTCTTAACCTGAGAAAAGCCCTTTCAAGAAGTGTACAGCGGCCAAAATGCTTCATAAAAATGTCCCCAGAGTCTAAAACTCAAGTTGGTCCCCACAAAGATTGAATTACAAGAGCATACACGTACACATTGAGCCATATTGTATTTTTCCTGTTGCTGGCCAAGTTCGTTGATGTAAAATGGACATTAAAATGTGCTCTCAAGCATTCATGTGTCCCAGTAAAACATCTGCTCCAGACAGGTTCTCCCTCCACCCAGCAGCCTGATCGGACCCAAAAACAGAGCTCCTTCTTTTGGGGTTTTATGTCTCTCTAGGTTTTCCATGTCTATGTTTGAGCTCCTTTGTAGCTGTAAGAGCTTTGTGCCAAATTAAAGCCAGGTCCCCCTTTCCTACAGGCACCAGGATCTGTCTCGACGTTTTACTGTCTCTCCCTGACTCTACATCTTCTTTTATCTCTTTTCTCTTCCAATTCTGTGTGTCGACAACAATTGGGTGCTAAAATAACTGTGTAAACTAACTAACTGTAAACGCAAGACATGACTTCACCTTCAGTCACGAATTCAGATTTATAGAAATGGAATACTGATGTGACTTGATGCCAAATTAAAGAGTTAAATGTCCAGCGCCGTCTTCAGCTCTGTGTGTTTTGTGTTGATGGGTGGAGGTAGGTTGGAGCTTGGCATCGTTCAGGGCAATGTGGCTCTGCAAAAAAAAAAGAAAAAAACTATCTCTGCTCCTTGCTTTCCTATCGCTCATGCATGCAGCTATTTGCATGTATATTGCAGACATAGAAAATGCATATGGTTGAGAGGTTTCTAAACTCCCAAACCACCATCTATCCTCCTCCTTTTTCTTTCTCTCTCTTTCACTCTGCTCCACATCACCTCATCCCAACCAATCTCAAAATCTTTGTAAAATCTCTCCACCGCCATTTTGTCTGATATCTTTTTCTCCCCTTTTGTCTAAACATATTAGTATACTCCTCTTCTTCTCCTCATTGTTCTTTCCCTTTCTTTCTTGCTTTCTTGGTTGCTTTATTTCTCTTTCTTTTGCTCTTCTAGTGCTGCTTTCATTGTGAGCCCTGTTCGTTTTTTATTAGCAGTCTAGAAAGCGTGACATTTATATGAACTGCTCTTAGAGTTTCTCTTGCCTATTGTCTATCAGTGGAGCTGCAGACCCCTCAGCGCCATGGCTCCACACAGGGTCAGCTCTTGCCCTCTGTCGCCATTCATAATTCTCATATCAGCCAGCAATGAAACTTCATATCTTCATATCAACAATCTCTGCCTTTTAATAACACGGGAAATTGCTGGTCTAGGTAGCTGCTCACAATGAATATTCTGGCTGGATTCATTAAATCAGAAATAATGAAGGAGAGGAAAATATCTTGTTTAGCTATTGTTTTATGAAGATATTAAATCTGTCATTTACAAGTGACATCAATGTTCATTTCTCCAGGTGCGTTTTGTCTACAGCAAAAATGCCTTCATGTTATATCTCTCGCTTTCTCGCATGCACACACAAACACACACTCTCACATGTACAACACAGTGATGATGAGTGTACTGGAGCCTCTAATGACCACAGAACATTTCCCCTCCCACTGCTAAGTCTTCTCATGAGAGAAACCTGGAAACTGTGTGTGTGTGTGTGTGTGTGTGTGTGTGTGTGTGTGTGTTTGTGTGTGTGTGCTTGGCACATGCGCACATTCTCGTATTAACAGACGCAGCTCCTGACTGATCTGTTTAAAGACACACCAGCCACTCTGATTACTGTCTCCATAGCCAGCCATAAATAATGAGATTTAGCTCAATTAGGATCCTCTTGAGGTGTAAAACAAGTGGAGAGGCTACAGTTAGCCTCCAGTAATCCACACAGCTCCTGCTCGGCCTGCCAGTGGATTACAACCCCCGGGTCACTGTTTATCCTTTACGTAAACTAGCTGCTGTGTGCAGTGCTCGGGCTGTAGGACGGAGCTGCGCAGAGCAGACACCTCCTGGCCCGATAGCATCTGATCTCTCAGCTACTTGACGAACAACAGGACACTCCGACTTCCACCTTCCCCCAGCAGCAGTACCATCACCGCCAATGCTCCATCCATCTTCCAGCTCTTTACTCTGGTCTCTATCTCCACAGCTCAGACATTTTGACTGGAAGGGAAATTCAATCTCAGTCATATCTGTTGAGAAGTGGCGATGCTGCTGCCACCTTTTACATTGGGTGGTGTGCCACAGGCCACATGTGTGTGACGCCACACAGGAAGTCCCACACATAAAATCAGACCGTTAAAATACTGAGCTACTGTGAAAAGATCTGATATTCACAGATTTAAAGTATAAGCACCCCCTTTTTGTGTACAAGCCTGAAAATGACAGTAACTCTTCTTGAACCCTTTGGATTACAGCATGATCCTGAAAAGGTAAGTCTTTGAAGTGTACTATCAAAAATTCTGAATTAGTGTGAGTGATACTAAACCAAATTTACAGTGGCACAAACATGTTATAACTTATTTTAACAGGCTGTGTACTTCCAAACAATATAGTTTGTCATGTTCGAATAAAAACTGAACTGGACGCCATCCCAAATATGGCAACAAACTGCACCAGGCCCAATTTTGAGGTGCTGCATGTTATAGTTGTGACCTCTCTGACTAGTCTGAGGCTCAGAGGTGAGATATGGTAACTGTATGGGGTGACCTCCCCTAGGTTCTGCAGATTGATGTAAACTCTTCCATCAAGTTGAAAGTCACTCGTCATCGCCAAATCAAGGATATAATCAGCCTGTGTATTGACATTCTTTTCACAATGTAATGCAGTTTGATTGTCCAGCAATGCTGAAGTTCATATTATCCATGTTTGGTGCCAACTTCAAATCAATGCTGTTTTGTTCATTGGTAAAAGCTGAGCACATTTCACAAGTCAACAAAGTGCTCCAGGATGAATGTGACTCTATGTGCAGCACAGAAAATCTATGTATTCAAGCAAGGAAGGTAATGCAATAAACAAGAGTATCAAATGACTTCTAAGGATGCCACAATGATGACCAAACTGCAAAGATGGCCAATACGACCAGTGTGCATCTCAGTTTTCTAAATGATTGACAGCTCCAAGCCTTTGCTGTTAAAAAAGGCTGCAAACTTCGCCTCAGAGGTTAGAGCAAACCTCAACCAAAATGTGACAAAAACTGTAGTTTTGCAGGGGGAGAATGGAATGTCTCCCAGAGAGGTGTGGTCTGTACGTCTGTTGGTCTTATGGATTTCCATTTTATGGCGTGTTGGTGAGGCCGACATAGATATGGTTTCACTCCCCTTGGCAGAGCCAGGCCCCGCTGCTGACAGCAGGTTTTATTTGATGTGGACGTCCCGTGTTGGGTTTCAGACCTGGCTTTAACATGTGATCTCCATTATGACCAGAGGAGCAACGCATGTTGGTGGATGACTGGTGACTCTGGGCAGACAGGGTGTGTGGGGGTGGAAGAAGAGATGCAGGAAGGCCTGCAGATGGAGAGTGGCGTGAAGGGAAAGGGCGAGAAATGTAAAGTTAGAGAAATGGATAAGGTGGATGAGACAAGAGGAGAAGATGAAATGAAGGAAGGAAAAAAAACAAGAAAGAACAGAAAGATGTGGAAGAAAATAGTCAGTAAAGTGAATGGGGTTTGGTGTAAATGTGAACCAGTTTAATTGCAGCCAGGCCCTGACTGCTTCATATTTACCTACCCAATTACACACACAGTACACAATAGTTCAAAGAGGTGGTATTATGCTCATTTTCAGTTTCACACTCCTATTTAGAGGTTGTACCAGAACAGGGTCACATGGTTTAATTTTCAAAAAACACCATATTTTTCTCATACTGCACATTGCTGCAGCTCCTCTTTTCACTCCGCTCTTGAGCTAGAGTGATGCATCTTACTTGTACAAAATCTTTGTTGGGAGTTGCACATGCGCAGTTCCCTGGTAAGGACTACTAGCCAATCAGAAGCAGAGAAGGGACGGGTCGTAAGAAACAAGGAAGTGTGATCCAAATCAATGCCGCTTCAGACTGAGACCGTAACCTAGCAGATGGTATAAGTTACTCACAAGTCCACAACATCATTGTTCCACATCTTACCACAAACCACTACAAAAATCACCATATTTCAACTCAATTTTACATAAAAATTGGCCAAACAATTTGAACGTTTGCTCAGTAGCTTTCACATTGGGTGTAACATTAGCATTACAGTTATAACTTTAGCGTTGTCAGCCAACGTTTACAACAACTCCGCACTTGAACATTGCCGTGTTTATTTTAAATATAATTCACAACCAATAAAGCATACTTACAGGTTGTGATTGTGAATTTCCAGGCCCAAACAGAGTCGGAGTTGCATCTTTTAGGATTGTTAGGATAGGATTGAACTGTTGCCGGTGTTCTGACGATCTATTCTGCCTTGCCGGAAAATGCTACCATAGCGCAAATCAATAGACTTGACTCTATTCGGCCCTGCTCCGTTTTCCATTGCAGATAGTACCCAGAGATGGTACGTAGCTTGTCGTCATAGCGACGCCACACACAACTGCCGCGACGTAATGTTCAATGCGACACACGCACCAGCGAGCCACACAGCTTTCTCTTTTTTAAGTTAAAACGTTTCAACATTCCTCAGAATGTAAAGACAGATAAGCGGTATGAAAACCTTCCAGCTGTGTTTCCTCTTACATTGTTGCTGCAGCGGTCTGTGTGACGGCGGGAGCAGAGGGCTCTGTGAGCGGGCGGCTGGCCGGCCTCACACGCTCCTCCAGCGGGTTGGCACAGGCTTCCCCAGCAGCCACTTGCGGAGCTCCTCAACTCCGAAAATATTCAAGCACATTTTTGTTCCACCATCACTTCTCGTTAAACTGTCTATATTCGAAATCTACACAGCTGATTCTCAGAGGTGGATTTAGTGATGAAATTCCATATGAAAACTGTAAAATATAAAACTTTCTGTTGCTGGCCTCTGTCTGGTGCACGCAATGATGATGCAGTGAATAGTGTATATTCTCTCTGACCAATCAGCACTCTGTCTGTTTTCATGTTACATTTTAGTATCCCTCAGCTTGTTTGAAACCTCGACGGAGGTGAGGTGATACGAAAAAAAGTACCTGGAAGCAGGTACAACATTTCTACAATGGAAAA
>NC_060154.1:21020400-21027715 GCF_021292245.1 Micropterus dolomieu | reverse complement strand
CGTTTTCCATTGCAGATAGTACCCAGAGATGGTACGTAGCTTGTCGTCATAGCGACGCCACACACAACTGCCGCGACGTAATGTTCAATGCGACACACGCACCAGCGAGCCACACAGCTTTCTCTTTTTTAAGTTAAAACGTTTCAACATTCCTCAGAATGTAAAGACAGATAAGCGGTATGAAAACCTTCCAGCTGTGTTTCCTCTTACATTGTTGCTGCAGCGGTCTGTGTGACGGCGGGAGCAGAGGGCTCTGTGAGCGGGCGGCTGGCCGGCCTCACACGCTCCTCCAGCGGGTTGGCACAGGCTTCCCCAGCAGCCACTTGCGGAGCTCCTCAACTCCGAAAATATTCAAGCACATTTTTGTTCCACCATCACTTCTCGTTAAACTGTCTATATTCGAAATCTACACAGCTGATTCTCAGAGGTGGATTTAGTGATGAAATTCCATATGAAAACTGTAAAATATAAAACTTTCTGTTGCTGGCCTCTGTCTGGTGCACGCAATGATGATGCAGTGAATAGTGTATATTCTCTCTGACCAATCAGCACTCTGTCTGTTTTCATGTTACATTTTAGTATCCCTCAGCTTGTTTGAAACCTCGACGGAGGTGAGGTGATACGAAAAAAAGTACCTGGAAGCAGGTACAACATTTCTACAATGGAAAACAAAACAAAGGCGAGTCGAGCCAAAGGGCCTCCGCTCAGACTAGCTTGGTTTGAGGGCGTGCCTGACCCCGCTAGCCGCTTGGCAAGCTTTATGAGGCGTTTTCATTGTGACGTCACAAGTAAAGGGAGTGAAGGGCTGGACTACAAACGAGCTGTTTTCAAGGGGTTCAGAGCAGAGCTTTCTGTGGGAGATGGGAACTCCCTTTGGGCTGGACTTTGGGCTTTTTCACTTTGCAAACCTGTTACATGCACAAAAAAGAGATATATAACTCAATAAAGGAGAGGGGAAAAGCCAAAAAGCATTATACCACCTCTTTAACATGCATTTTGTCCTTTACAACAAAGATACAAATAAAGAAAAGAATGACAGGTTTTTAAACAGAGAACTTGTTTTTTATTTTACAATCCATGATCTATGGTTTGGTTTGATTTCAAGGTCTTACATTAACCACACATCAGATGTTGATGACATCAATGAAATGTATATTTTCTTTAAGATATGCAGATTGCAAGTTCACATCTTCCCACATGGACATCATATACCATCTGTTCATTTAAAAGTCATTGCTATTAATGCTGTTGGTGCTATTGTTACTTTGTATATGTCGTAGATGTCTTTGAAAAATATGTTAGCCTATCTGCAAGATCACTCTGCTTCCCCAATTTAATAAAGTCATTTAGTGCATAAATTTGAAGATTTAAACATATCACCCATTACAGTAACATATGAGAGCAGTTTAGCTCAATGAAAATAAATTTGTGTTTTCAGTCAAAATAATTCAATTAAATAGCATTCTGAGATTGCAAATGACTAATCTTTCTAATTTCCAGTACTCCCCTAAACAGCTCTACTGGTGCAGGATTCAGCTGCACACAGTCAGTCTTTACAGCATAGGTCTCCACATATTATAAAACTTAATCTATGACACACACCAGGCCTACTTAATTGAAATATCAACATATCACAAGTCTCACAGTAAACTTTCTGAACCACTTTCAGCATTTGTTCCACAGAAAACTGAAATGTAAAACATTTGCATACAGAAATGAAATGAAAACAACCGCTAGCTCGGGATACACATATCTTATACCGCCTGTACTCTGCTTCGTGAAACTTAATTATATGTTGGCACAATACTTGGATGTTGCTTAACTCGTGGCCTCTAAGTGTGACCCTTTAAAATCTGGAATGTGTTCAACTAATAGATTCAAGGTGTTAGGTGGCATTTATTTAAAGCTAGAAGAATTAATCACACAGAAAGTCATACATAGCACCTGCTGTGAAAGGTCAAAAAGATAAGTGACTTAACTATGGCAAACATATGTTTTGTACAACAATTATATTAATTCGGTGTAAGGATGTCTAATAAGTCAGAGTGCAGAAAAAATGACTATATATATAGGCTATGTGAGATTATTGCCAAACTCCAACCAAGTGGATTAATGACATTAATTAATTAATGACAAAACAGCCTCACTTTCAGTTTTGACAATTATGAATCAAACCTGGCAAAGATGATATTCTGCTTGACCTTCAGGGGCCTAAAATTGCATTCAAACACCAAACAAAATAACATAATTTCTCATGCAATGTGTGCATTTGCATCATGTCACTTTGAAAACAGGCTGCTATTATAGGACAGCCCTGCAAATGTAATTCTTCAGTAATGATGAGAGTGAGTTGCTTATGGTACACAGCTTCCCATCTTCCTTTGTGTTGATAATAACTTGGCCCAACTTTTGCACCAATGTGTTTAATAATTTGATGGAGGATGGAGGGAGGGAGGGGGGGGGTCATATTTATTGGATTTAACTGTTTTGGGGGCTCTCTCTCCGTCAAACTGAGCCTGCACACCATTCTATAATTCCTTCTTATCGGCCAGAGGCTTTAGTTATTTACTTTAAAATGGACTAATTTCTTATTCCAGCGGAGGGGGGGCCGGCCGCTGACTTGAACAGCTGCTTCATGACCCAAAAAACTGTCAGTCTTTCCCTGGAATAAATTGTGGAATGTTCCATTTCTCTGCGCGGGGGTGGCCGAGTCTGGTAGGGATCGCGAACCGCTCGAAAAACGAGGTGTGTCTCTGCGGTAGCGAAATAAACACAATCACGCAAATGTTTTAAGAGACGTGGTTGTACTTGTGTGACATTCGGTGAGGATTTGACCCGGATTGGACGCACTGTTTCCCGCCGCTCACCCCCGCCTCTGAGAGCAGAGATTCGTGTAGGCTCATAGTAGAATCAATTCACAGAGAGGGCAGCTTGAAACCGGCCGCTCATGCCTGTGCGCCTAGTTTGGAGAGAGTGGCGTGTCGGGCAGCTTGGAGTTTAATAGTCCGGGTAGCATCCGTGCTGTATGTACATGTCTGTCTCCCCATGTGTACGTGCATGGCTGTTACGGCTGTAAAAGACCGAGAGACACAGAGAGTGAGGCGAGGGGAGAAATGTGCTCGGAATTTTGATTTGACATGTTGTTAAAGCTCTGATTGAATCTTTGTTTTAGGCGCAACGGAGGTTTATGACAGATGTCGTGGCGAAATAAAGTTAATGCTCCAACCAAGTCCGCTCTGGTGGATGTTTTCCTTTATCTCCCTGTGTGTGTGTGTGAGAGAGAGAGAGAGTGAGAAACAAAGCACCTCAGGAGTGATAGATGGAAAGCGTGTGAGCATTTCCCCTCCCCGCCCCCTAAAAACCCCCACCAAAACTTTTCACCGTGGCAAAGCAGATCTGACACAGAATCACATTCATTTTGACACTTGTCACACACAGTTGGCATGACTCAGATGGCTGCGAAGTTGACATGTTTCATGCCCATCTCTGTTATTTGTCCATGTGCACAAAGAAACATGGGTGAAAACAAGACGATATCAGCATATCCGCCAAAATTTCAATTTCAAGATTTGTCAAATTAGGCTTATTTTTAAAGCATGGGCCCAGTATAGTTCAGTGTTAGGTGGGAAATAAATGAATTTACTTGACTCTGGCATCTCCAAAATTAATGCATTTTAAAGGCCAGTTTCCCCATTTAGACCATTTCTCGTGCTTCTCATGCAGCTTTATTGAACTTCCCATCTCCAGGTTACTTTCTTGCACAGAGCAGGAACACATTATATGTTCTCTGGTGTCATCGCAGAGATGAATTATTCACAAACATACACTACAATAGATTGTCCAATCAATCCCCCTGATGAACTCTCCTTCTCCTTCCCTCAACTGTCTCTGACTGTCTCTCCTCTCTCATTATTCTGTTGATTTCCAAAGTCAGTCACACACACACACACACACACACACACACACACACACACACACACACTAACACACACACACACACACACACACACACACACACGCTGCTCTGTGTGTATTCGCCTGTTTATGTGTGTGTGTGTCAGCGGTGGTGGCTTGTTTAATGCACTGCAGGTTGGCTCCTGCAGCAGGTCTGGCCAGATAAGAGCAGCACACAGCCTTCTGCTGGGAGGGAGAAAGAGAGAGAGGAACATTGCCTCCTCACTCACATAAACCATTAAATTGTAATAATGGGGCCACCAGCAGTCAAACCTGGATCCATAGCGCCCCCTGTGGGTGATTAGCTGAGTGACAGCCAACGTGACGGGGTCCTTGTTGCAGGTTGTGCGGTGTTTGTGCACCCCACTGCTGAATGAGGCACTCACAGTAAACGAGAGATCATGAGGAAAGAGGAAGGAAAAAAGGAAAATTAAAATTACACACAAATATCCCATGATGGTTGTTTGTAGGCTGATTATGATGTGTTTTTGCTTCAGCATATTGAAAATAAAATAGAAAGAATTGCTTTGGTGGCTTGTCTAAATTTTCAGTGGGAGAGGGGGAGTGGGGTTGTGCTGGCACAATCTGAACTCATGACTTAAGTATTGGTAGCCTATATAAAATTATGGGCAAAGCCCTGTTTGGGACCACTGTCTTGTGGCAGGAAAAACAAAACACCATCCTTCTTAAAGGATTCCTTTTTGCCAATGCTAATGGCTGAAAAGTGGATTAAATCCAGATTTGCCTCACACTGCGTTTAACATAGGGACAGAAGTCTCCTCGGGTCATGAATGTCATCCCACGTGACGTGCATGTGTGTGTTGTCCGGAGAGTGAGGCAGCATGGACCATAAAATCTCAGTTTATCTTTCCCTGCGTCAACAGAGAACGTCTGATTGTGGGAGAGAGAACGAGTGAGACAAGAGGGTCCATTTGCATTGAATGAGTCAACATGCCAGTGTGAAAAGTACAGTCCATTCCTACTCTTTTTCATTTTTAGTTCTTCCTCCTCCGCCACGTCTACACACAAGTTTGAGATCTATTTGTAGCCAGATAAGTTAGAGACACTCACACACACACGAGTAGTCCTACCTTCCCTCTCTCTTTCTCTCTCCAGTTCGTTATCAATGGGAGCCCAGCTGCTGCCAAACTCATTCGCTGCACACAGAGCGAAGGCCAGCCCGGTCAAGTTGCTGAAGTGGCACTACAGCAGGCAATTTTTCTCTCTTTACCTAAAGTGTCTGAATGTATGGCAGACAAATCAGAGCCCTGATCCAGCCCGCTCCTCCCATGTGGTGGGTGAAAACGAAGTCAAAGACACAAATTTACACACTCTGCCCACACACAACAGCTTGAGGAATTGATGTGGGATGAGAAAACAACTAAAAGTCTGAGGATATTCTTCCTCTGAGAAGTTCATTTAGGCCAGTTGATCTCAATCCCGGTTGTGCAGACAGAAAGAAATCCTTAACTTCCTCTGATTACTTTCTTTTCACCACAGGCTTATTCTGTCTGCCACCTGTCGACACACACTTCAGTTTGAATGGGGAGTATGCGCTGCCTTCACAGACCAATACTGTCCACACTGTACTTTAAATTAAAAACATAATCGGGACATGTAATGTAACAACCTCTTGTAGAGAATCTTCTTCCCTTTGATTATGTGTCACAGAGCTGACGACAAGGCATGTTTTGATATTTCCCTCTGTCTGTCTGTCTTTCTCACAGCCAAGCAGCATGTTATGCTAATTGGACACATGCACTGGAAGCTCTGATGTGTTGCCCCTGGTTTGCAGTGTTTGATTATGCATTCATTGTATCTGGTCTGTTTTTTGTTTTTTTGATGCACTGACAGAGAAGCCAAAGCACATTTCTATCTGCTTATTTTCTTGATTGCATCTTGTTTTAAAAGTAACCTCTTTAAATTAGCTTATATGGCTTAATTACATCTGTTACAGGTAAGTGCAAAGAAAAACAACGTATGCTGTTGTACTCTTAATTTGGATTGATTTACACTTGTCTTCCCATAGCACCAGACTGTATTTCAGATAAAGCCACTCTTCTATATTGACAATTCAGCCTCGACAACAATTGTGAGCAGCTTTTCGCTCACAAACGGCATTTACACTGTTTGGAGAAAATGGTTAAAAAAGACACTTTTGGTTCAGGGGTTATGAATGGTAAACTTCAGGATATGATTTCAGCCGACTCTCAGATTTCTCTATGTTTAAAACTTCATTGCATGTTTTTGTCTCCTACAGCAAGGCAGGTGCTTCATTTATTCTCTCAGCAGTTGGTCCAGCAGCAAAATCTGCCTTCACTTGATGCTACATCTCTCATCTGTCATGTTTTTTTGCAACCACTTTTACTCCCTTCAGAAACAAACTTTGAGCTTAATGTATTTTGTAGAGTAAATGTCACCCGTTCTTTTTCTTTTCCATTATGCTGAAGGTCTGTAGTTTGGAAAAGATGCCACAGACACACAAAGCAAATGCTCAGCAGCTACATAACTGAGAGCCTTTTCTCGCTGACATTAAATTCCATTAAAAATTTAATAAAAACACCCCTCTCCAACATATAAACATGTATAGTCATTAAATGTATCACTTAAGCTCAGGTTAAGTAAAACAGGGCACAGAAGACTTAAGCATTTTTACAAAAAGCATATAGCCTACTGCAGAACACTGAACTTCTCATTCGTACTTTTAGAAATGCTAAAACTCTGCTGCCACCAAGTGGACAGAAAGTCTTATTACACATTTAGGATTTTTTTTTCAGTGTGATGAAGAAAGACATTAGGAGAGAAAGACTGGCTGGTGGAACTAATGATAGATGTTTTTATATCGCTAATGTTAAATGTGAGTAATTGTGTGAAAAGAAACCAAATGACCTACATTATGTGGCCAAAGGTATGTGGACGTAACTTTGGTCAGGGGCTGTTTTTCATTGTTTGTATGAGGCAAACCCTTATGTTCTAAAGAATGGGAATCTTAACACTACTGCATGCAATGGTGTTTTAGACAATAGTGTGCTTTCAACTTTCTGGCAAATGTTTGGGGAAGGTCTGTTCCTGTTTCAACATGACAATGCCCCTGTGCATGAAGGTCCATACAGAAAAGCTTTGTCTCAGATTAGTGAAGAAGAACTGCAAGGAGAGCTGATCTCTGAACACCTTTGGGATGAATTAAAATACTGACAGTAAATCTTGCAGCCAGTGTGCATAATCATGTGGTGAGTGGATGGATTTGGAATTAGGTGTTGAACAAATACACAAAAGTTTTAATGTGCTGGTGTCCACATACCTTTGGTAATGTAGTATATTACAATTATTTTCTTTGTCTTCTTTACTCTTCTGCTTCATC
>NC_060154.1:21000235-21020347 GCF_021292245.1 Micropterus dolomieu | reverse complement strand
ACACACACAAACACTTTAGCTACAGGGTATAATGTGAACCATCAATCGGGCAGTATTCTTTTGTATTTATTTTACTTTTAAATTTAATTTAAAAAAAACACTTAAATCTCTAATTTATTCACAATGAAAACACTTTATCTCATCATGTTGTCAGCATAATTTCATTGAAAATAAACAGACAAGTAAAAAGGAAACCATACATCATATTCCCTGTGATATACCTTCGGTTTGAACCAGCAAAATCATTGAATGACTTTTTAATCAAGAGTCCTTCCTGTAAATCATGAGGATATTGTCATTCATCATTACACACTCTATTCGATGTTTACAGTAAATAGTAACACAAAAACTCACAAGTCTACAGCAGAGGCTTGCCATACCGGCATGGCGGGCGGATTAGATAACAAGATATCAAAGCGTCACTTGCATGCATGGTTTATTCTACATAGCCCGGATGAAAAGAGAGCATTACAGGACATCAAAAGTACTGAGAGGAAAACAGAAAATCTTCTCTAAGACTGTGCAACTCTGCTCAATAAAAAAGGTCTATGTTAAAAGCTTTGCATTACACATTGTTACAGAGGTTATCCTTCAGTGTGTGCTCCTAGGACATACAAAATATTCAGCTATTAGAAAGCACATGGCACAAATAACAGCTAAGAACTCTTGAAGTGATATAAGAGCAAAAATATGATAATATCAATAATAATAATAATACAGTAATAGGTGCAATCTTCTCTCTGTGTCTCTCTCCAGTCTGTGTTACAGTGTATTTTACATACAGAGCAATTACATTTGTATGATGAATTAACTGTACGTGGCACTTCAGTAACACTATTTAACAGATAACTTGTGTCAATGACGATGAACAAATAAAGAAGAAAAATAAATAGAGTTTTTATTTTTGCTCCTCAGACAGAGCATCCAGTTTTCAGTCCAGTTCCAGTTCTGAATCTACAGGTTTTTAGTATTTGTTCCCAGTAACTGCATGTGTGCTGTTACTGATGTACACATGCACCCAAACACATACACAGACACGCAAGAGAGGAATAAGGTGAGGTTTTTGAGTAAGTATGCCTTTGTTTCTATGAACTTGGTGAGAATGTGTAGCTCACCGGAGGATTGTTTTAAGGGAAAAAACAGGATTTCTAGGCCCTTATATAATACAATATTTACTAAGCATCTCATAATGCTGATTATGTAAAGTGATCATAAAGTGGGAGCTACAGCATCTGTTTCCTGCAGCGCTCACAAGTATTTAGACCACCTTCCATTCATCTTCTTTTCTCTCTCACACACTTTTTTTTAACCCCTCTTGTTTCACTCTCAGCAACCCATCAATTTATCCAAACCCTCTCTGCGAGAACAAGGCAAAATTAAATCTTAAATTTATCTCAGCGTTTGTCTTCTCTTGTTCACACCAGACATGGGAAATGACGTGAAAGCTCTCAGCTGTAATCCATCCTCCCTGCTTGTCTCCAGCGTAGCTCTGAGACAAGGGCTCTGACTTATCAATAAGCAATGAGCAGGCATGAAGGAAAATCTGAGGATGGACCTGAAGAAATCCGGACTGTACAAGTAAATGAAGTGCCATCAGACCAACAAGACCAAGCTAGATGCTTCAGTATGATAATCTTAAATGAAAGGAGGGTGCCATGCTCTTAAAAATATGTTTTAAAAATTCTGGTGACTGAGTGAGTCCCATCCCGTTGTGTGTTTATTTCACCCCTTCCACCGACGGGCCAAGGATTTCAGACATGGTTACCATGGGATGCAAGGCTCTCCCGATGGTCGCTTTAAACGCAGGTTTTGTTGAGGTCAACTTTCACCGGCAGCGGCCCTGCCTCCTGACTCTCCTCCGATTGTTTCATGGCGACTGCGATCACAGGACTCAGGTGGTACGGGTTGACTTTGTGGGCATTATCGAGAAACTCTTTATCTCCATTGATACTCAGCTGAAAAGCCCGAAAGAAAAAACAGGTGATAACAGTGAGAAAACAGTTGTAATTTAAAAGGCCATTTTTTTCCAACAATGTGTGTCACTCAAAGTTGATTCTGCAGATGGAAAACACCTTCGGACGGCTGTTAAGGGAATCACCTGAAAGGGAAGACCATAACACAGCACCATGCTAGCTGTTGTGGATGGGAAATACTGATAAGAATCAGATATTACAGTAATCTTCACTCTGCCTCCCTGGAATGGCTCCCAGCTTCAGAATAAAACTGGATTTGTTTCTGGATATGTAATAGTGTCTGCTGGAAGAGGAATGTATGTTGAAAGCAACTGGAGTACTATTGGGTGCACCTTCACCAAGTTGAAGTGATGCGAACATCACAAAATATGGGAGCACAGGAGACAGTGGACTTCAGTGGACAGACCTCAGTCTAAGTTGCAATGTTTTACTGCACTGCTTCCCCTACTGCCCCCCTACTTGCACTGCGAAGTATGCTGAGTCACCAAACAGCTGCAGACAGAGAACCTCAGAATTATTACGTCACTGCCTCCCTCACATGTGCACGTGGTTGCATTTCTGTGCGTGTACCTGCGTCTTGATGTGCTGCTCTGGTGCGGTGACGAGGCTGGCACAGCTGAGCCACAACATGACCATGATGGACAGGAAGAGACAGGCCGCTAAAATCCACCGCGGAAGGCCTGAACGTCTGGAGAACGAAAGAGTTACGAAAAGAGGGAGACAAGAGTGAGTTGATGAGAAACAGTAAGGGACCAACAAATAGAACAAGTCCAAATTTTAATACATTTCATAAATTTCACAGAGAAAACTAACGCAATTAAAGTGACATTTTAAGAAGAGTATTTGCATGTATTCCCCATTTAAAGCAAATACCGAACTACTTTCCAAGCACGCAAAGGTTTAAGATATTATTGTGTTCATTTCCTTAGTGTCAGTATGGTAAATTAGTTCCCAGAGATGGGAAACATGGGAGTTAAATAATCCATCTCAGTAGGTGCGCCTCAATCCATCATGTCTACCTTTGTGTTTGTTGATGTTACAATAGCATCACAATGTAATGCAGTTGAATGTGTAGATTGGTTTGAACAGCACACAATCATATTACAAGTCTGACAATAATAAAAGCAGATATGACGTCCGCTCTGATGGATTAGCTGTCTCAGGTACACATTTACGCAAGTTGGTTTTCATGCTGACAATAAACTGCCAGTAAGAAAGGAAATCAGACTAAGAATCTTGCGGTTTGCTTTAGAAAATGATTGTCAGTAATATATAGTTTATAATGTAGTTTTATGGGGAAAACACATTCTCTCATTTAAATCTTTAATTCTCAGCAGGGTTTCTCCAGCACCAGCTCACCTCGACATGCAGCCGAGGAAGTCGTGCTCAGCCGTGGGGTCGTCTGTGTGCTGTACAGGGTGCTTTCCTTTGCCTCCCGCTTTGGATGCTCCCCTCTCGCCATGTCCCCTCACGCCTGCCAAACAAGGGAATACTGCAGCAACATACACATGCTGCCATGCATCGCCTGATAAATGTGTGCAAGTGCAGTATGTGTGTGTTGTGTGTATGTTCTCACCATGGGGTCTCTGGGTGTGAGAGTGGACCTGAGGCCAAGGTTTGTCCGCCACGTTGGATCGAGGGGCCTGCAGCTCGGGCAGAGAGTACTCCATCTCTGGCTGGCTCTGAGGAGGAAAAAACAACAGCAAAGACACTCAGCCACTGTGGCAGCAATTACACCACAGTAATTCACCAGAACTGACAGCAAAGGGTCTGTTTAACACTGTGAGGTCAGACCACAGAGGAGCTCTGGCTAAGAATAGTTAGCTGGGAAGCTACAGAAACAGCACAGGAGATGAATCAAATATGAGGAGAGGCAAGCTGAAGATTTAATTTCCAAATGCAACACAACTCAAGGGTTGAAGAAATAGTTAACAGACATTTAGGAAAATATGTTTATCCACTTTCTTGGTAGGTGGGTCTTGATGCATTTGAACAATGCCAGGCTAGGTATTTCTCCTTATTTACAGTCTTCATGCTAAGCTAGACTGATCACTTTGTGGCTCTGGGTTCATTTTTAGCCTTCATAATCAGCCAACGTCTACAGCCCTGGTGCTGGAATGCTGTTGGACTATTTCAGCCTGTAGCATGACAGATCATGGTGAGTTATATCAAAGAAATGTAAGAAAATTAACTTCTGTTGAAAGTAAACATCAGCTAAAGGGATTTTTGTAGAATCAAAGATACAATGCTCTAGTTTCATAATGTTTTGTTTTTCAATTTGTTACCATTTGAATCTGATCGTCTGTTCAGTGAAAAGAAATGTCTCCTGAATCATAAAATGAACAGTCTCAAACTGTTTTATCTCATTTTGAGCATTCAGTATGTTGTATAACTTTACCAAACTGCCTTGAAACTTGCACGCTCACTATGTCTGGGTGTCTCTCATAGTATCTTTCTCATCTACCCAAACCACTTTAGTTAAACCACTTGAACTGGGACTGAACTGAAAAAAAATGGCTTTTAAAACAACTGCTACACACATACGCACAGCCTGCTGTCAGTATTTGCAGTGTTGTGTGTTTCATTATGTACACAGTGTTCCTGGTTCCCCTGGAGAACTCATTAAAAGCGGATTTTGGTTCCCCACTGCTGACCTTGCCTCCACTACAACAGCAGCTGTAGTCGGTTGTAACAATACTATTGCTGGCTTCAGCAACAAACACACACACACAAACACACACACACACACACACACACACACACACACGCATATTTAGTCAGCATAGACAGTATATCCCACTGCAGTAGCGTCAACCTCCCAGTACTTATCGATTCTCGACTCTAAGTGGATCAGTGAACTTTGAAACCTCTTGCTGGGTCTTACACCAGCAAAATTCATTCTCATTATTTTACTTAGCAAGTGATTGATCTGTTTTCTACTGAATGATTTCCATCACTTGCCCAGAATAACAAAACAACATACTGTAGCTGAATGTGGAGACATGGCTGGTTAGTTTGCTTCCCAAAACACCTACAGTCCTCCAAACCCCTTCTGTTGAAAAAGTTATTTCCCAACCGGGTTCATTACCCCTAGCGAGCAATGTTTTCTGACAGAGTGCATTGAAACCAGATGCAGCGCCAGCATAAAGGTTTGGAGAGACGAGGGTAAATGTGAGGGCGACGATTCTCATTGGCTGCAGACTGAAGAGTCTAACCATCAGAACGAACGGAGGCTGATCTGCAGCTGTCATGCATTATGAGAGAGCGAACGCAAAAGGTGCTCTGGCTTACAGAAAGAGCCTTTATGGATTTTAATCTGGAGGCCTAAAATCTGAACTTTAATTGCAGCACCCCATGTGGTCAATTAATTCAACCATTTCTATTTCCATTAGCGGTGGAATGTCATAAGAAAAAGAACATGTATAGAAATGACCAACAACATGTGAAAAACAAGTCTGGTGACATGGAAGGGAGGCCAGAAAGTATTGAAAGACAGACTAACACGAAAGATATAGAATATTACCAGCATTATACCAAACATTGACCATAATAAATAAACCATGATACCATATAGCAGTGTTTTTACTATAATGAATGTGCTTCACATATGCACACTGTATGTAACACTCATACTAATGTCACTTTCAGTGCAGCGTCACAAGTCAAAGTCACGCTTCCTTCAAAAACTGGTATTTTACTGGTTCTTTCTGTTCTGTTCGGGGTGCTTGTTTCTTCAAAACATCATTCAGGGAGAATGACTAATGCAATTGTCATGTCAATTGTCAATTGTCAGAAATGGGGACCTTTCGCTTTGTATTCAGCCTTACACCAACTTCAGTTTGGTCTGCAGGAAAGCTCGCTAGCAGTATAGCAGCTCAGTTGGAGGAGGCCCTTCTCAACTCACTTTTGTCCCAAATACTTTCACAGTACCATGGGCTGATTTGTCAAAATAACATGGGGGTGGTCAGAAGGGAACGACTGAAGTAAAGGACTGTGCTTTACCAATATTTCCTCATAATTACAAGTGTTTTATTTTTTTCTTCCACTGACAGATCTCAGTTATGACCTCTGCTCTTACAATCTGAACTAACTGCTGCCATTGACTTACTGGTTACTGTTATATATACTTGAGGTCACACAATGAGCACACAGATAGATGTATATAGACAGCTCATCCAGATCATTTATATTGCAGGCCGTGCTGGCTTGTCACCACCCCCCCACCCCCCGCTGTCCCTCAATTTAGCTGGTCTTTTTCTGTTGTTTCCACACTCAGAGAGTCAATCTGTCAAGTTGGTGGCGGTTAGCCAGCTGCCCACAAAACACAGGCCAGATAGTCTTCTCACAGCCCCATGGAGCCTGGCTTCGCCTCGTCGCTTCAGCCTGCATATCAGTGCCATAAAGAGCAAACATCCATCACCATGTCTGAAAGAAACGTAATTTCATGTTGTGTAGTTGCTGCATCTCTATCGTGTTAGAGGTTGTGCCTCGGAGCCCAGACTCTTTTACCAAATAGTGAATTTTCACCATATAAAAGATTCCTCTGTTAAACAGAAGCCCTTCTGTATGGGTTAAGGTGCACAAAAACTGTCATTTCCCATTGAGCCCTTTAATTATGTAGCTAAAAAATGCCATCAAAGCCACATTATCCAAACGGGAAAACCCCTGACAAGGATCCAGGTTTATGACCACTTTTTGACATTTGGAGGATATGGCTGGGTAGTAGACAGACCAAATCTTATTATAGCTTTAATGTATAGGTGGTTCACTGCACTGACTTAAGCAATACATTATGGTTTAACTAAAAAGTGTGCATAAATTTCTAAATTTGCAATTTCAGTAATATTATATGTGAAGAAATGTTTAATCCGTGTCTGCATATGCGTGAAAATAATCATCGGATACATGTACCCGTTTTATTTTTTCAGCTAAAGTAGTTTGTCAGTAGTGAAAATGTGGAAAATTAATCACTGGACAAACTTTTTAACCACACTTCATTCAAATCAGTTGACAGTGTTTGAGTGGACTGACAAACCAACTGGGGCGAAAATATAACCTCCTTGGCGGGAATCATGACATGAACAGTGAGTCTGTCAGCTTTGTTCAGTTCATCTTGTTAAATTCCAGAAATAACATTGGAATATTTATTTGTCACAGCCACAACTTTATTCTTTAGTGCAGTCCACTCGCTTTTAAATCTTGCAGTGTGTTTCCATCCTGAGGCGAGTTCACCACAGCCAGCACTGCCAGTTATCAAATATGCAAGGTGCCGAGGGTAATGACATCATTTAAAAGGACATCTATAAACGATGAAAGTGCTGAAATGTATAAATCCAACCACCTTGTCCCCACCCCACTTTGTGCCCTTGCTCACTCAACCTTCACAGATGCACTGACTCTAAAATGAGTAGTGTGTTGTTTTGGCAGCGACCCAAGCTCTACAACACCGTATAGCAGGGGTTATATTTCCCGGGAAGCAGAGGTTAGCTCAAGTAATAATCTATGTAGGTCCACTGGTTTGCTTTTAACCCCCAATTAAAAACATATGACATGAAAAAGCTTTGTAGGTATTAATTTGATAGTTTTCTACCATCATGACTCAGTGGGCCATAATATAGTGTACGAGAATAGTTCATTAATGGGGACATCAGTGTTCATTTGTCTTTGTCTTTTGCAGCAAAGCACTTACAGAGCTAACTCTGTTGTGAGTGCAAATATTCATATAAAAAGTTTGCAGCTTAAATAAAAAACACCTATTTGCCACAACATATGATTCTTAGACTAATTCTGATTCATGCAACATAGAAGAAGACTGTAGAAAAATACATATATTCACACCGTAACAGTGTAAACTGATGTAGTCTGTGTTTCTCTTAGCATTTGTTCGCTGATAAGATTTGGTATGAAATGTGTCAGATGGAAGATGAAGAGGAAAAATGTATAAGTTGACTTTGCTGCTGTGTGTGCAGAGATTTTCAGGAAGTTTTGTGAATGTGGTCAGTGTAGTTGTTTTTCTTTTTCAGTTCAGCCACAGGAACCATTGCTGTTCACCCCAACTACATAGTTATTTTTCTATAAATTATTACAAACAAACT
This sequence comes from Micropterus dolomieu, assembly GCF_021292245.1. NCBI lineage: Eukaryota > Metazoa > Chordata > Actinopteri > Centrarchiformes > Centrarchidae > Micropterus > Micropterus dolomieu. The sequence continues at coordinate 21,012,279 of NC_060154.1, read as the reverse complement.
CCTGCCAGAAAAAAAAAGTTTTAGGAACTGGGTTCATGTCAATCAGGTTATATTTAATGTCAGCATGAACATTTTGCAGAACTATTTACCATTAATCTACATTAAAATACAAACATTAAACCTGGAATACTCAGATCACACATGTGAGGCAAAACAATGATCACTACGGGAGCCCCAAAATGCAAAACATGGCCATCTTGGACAATCAGTTAGGCCTTACCTGAAAAACCACAACCTTGCCATCATCAGCCTGCAGGTAGAAGGTCCAGGTGGAGGAGATGAAGCTCTGGGCAGAACTGACAATGTCGTTGCACCAACTGGACACAGCCTCCATCACAGAGGGGGGCTTAGGGCGGAGAGTCATGGCCTTGAGCTGTGGAGGAAAGAGCAGGACACTGACTGTGTATACATGTGCTTCAGTACACGTACACACTTGTATTCTCAGTAGTGATATTAATATTCAGACATCTGCAATTATGGCTGCATTTGCAGTATTTATTTGTGCAGCCATTGACTGCAGTGGCCTTTCTCACCTTCCTTCTCTTGATCTCAGGTTCAGAGGGTTGGCTGGCACAGCCGGTGCTGCAGGCCTCCTGCTCAAGCAGCTTGATATATGCCTCCTGGCAGGCTGGAGAGGGAAGGAGAGAGAGAGAGAGAGAGAGAGAGAGAGAGAGAGAGAGAGAGAGAGAGAGAGAGAGAGAGAGAGAGAGAGAGAGAGAGAGAGAGATGTGAGTGACACATAAGGACTTCCTGGTTGAATGCTGAGCTTATACCTGGGTTTATGCCTGAAGCAAGAGGTTAACAGCAGTCCCACCATAGATATGATACCTACATTGTTTGGATTTATAGTTCAGAGTGAGATTTAGCTTGATGATAAGTTTTTGATAATTGGCTCCTGGTCTGTGTGAGCAACATTTCTAAACATCTTGTGTGATCACATAGAGCTATATTCTTTTGTCCAGGGAGCACAGTGATATGAATTGACCTTCTTTTCACTGGGTCACCATGTAAGGGTCCATTATAGGGCATCAAGATATTATAACATCAAGATGGGCACTGGGTAGACTGTGGTAACAGAATCTGCTGCTCAGGATACGTGAAGCCTTCAGGTCAAAACACTGACCTTTTCTTGTAATTTAGTAGGAATCAAGTGGTCTGCATTTGGTACCTGGAACCCAGTTTTAAGATGACCTTCCAGGTGGCTCTTTAAATATGGCCACGTTTATGCTTGCACACACGGCCCCTGATGCTCAAATGACGCTCAGATTGACCTGTATTGTGAGCCTTTAGGTTTTGTTGCTTTGATTTATTGCATAAATTTTTATTATATTATTTGTGTGACTTTCAGTAGAGGGTGACATGAGAGTGGATTTTCACTCCTGTGTCATCCCAACACCACAAAAATACCCTATCCCGGAAGAATGATTACTGTGATCCCGTGACCCACAGGATTCCAGAAAAAATGCAACAGTTATTTTATTTCAGCTCCTCAGAGAGTCCTTTGCCATGAAGTACCATGTTGAACTTCCAATGACCAGTACGAGGGAGTGTGAGAGCGATAACACCAAATTTAACACACCTGCTCCCCATTCACACCTGAGACCTTGTAACACTAACGAGTCACATGACACCGGGCAGGGAAAATAGCTAATTGGGCCCAGTTTAGACATTTTCACTTGTACTCACTTTTGTTGCCAGTGGTTTAGACATTAATGGCTGTGTGATGGGTTATTTTGAGGGGACAGCAAATTTACACTGTCCAAGCTGTACACTCACTACTTTTCATCAGTGTTGTCACATTAAAAGATATAATGAAATATTTACAAAATTGTAAGGGGTGTACTCACTTTTGTGAGATACTGTATTACTCAACTGCTTCAATCATAGAGGAAATGCTCTGACATCACATGGCTGTCTCATTAGGATTTTAGTTTTATCATAGTAGCAAAAACAACAATTAGACCACACAAACATCTTGTACAGCTCCAGGTAAGAAATGTGCACACATTGAAGCTGCTGCTTCTCATCTGCTATTGTTCAACCACCGCACATATTACAACTGGAGCATGGTACGAAAAAGAAATCAAATATACAGAGACACTGTACACACGCAGTCATATTAGAAATATCACAAAAAAGTCATTCAGACAACATGTGAATGACAGCATGAGTGTATACACTGGACTAAACTGTCTCATGAGTCAGTTCAGCAGAAACATGCAACACCTGACATTAAAAGCAAACAACTTTGTGTTGTTCAATAGAAACTTTTTGGGCAATCAACTTTCATTAAATAAGTTCATTATTACATTTCCTTATTAAACCCTCATTAAACCCATACATCCTCCAGGTGGATGAATTCTATGAGCACTGACCAGTGTATGAGGAGAACAAGGAAGAATTTAGTTTCTAAAATATGATGTCAGCCATTCGAAAAGTGTATTCGTACAAAAATGACTGAAAGCACAACCTCAAAACCACTTCCTGGACTTTTTGAAAGATGTTAGTAACTCACAACCTTGATTAACAAAATAATAGATTCATTAACTGGGCCTGTAAATTTTAAGATACTGACCAATAAACTTTTAAACTAGCTACTTCCCCTAAAATGAATATAAAGGTAAATTCTGGTTTTATACAACTTGGCTCTGAAGGAAATATGGCAAGAGAGCTGCTGTGGTTGTTGACAAGGTTCTGTGGTTTGTACCTTCACTGTAATCCACAAGGACATCCCAATTTGATCTGCGTTTTATTGGGGTTATCTACTAAATGAGAAACCTCTCAGCAACACTTAGGTGTCCTCACACAGGTTTCATGTCCTGCTGATGATGGTGGACTGGTTACTTCACATACAGATCAGAATCACGCTAGTGGCGTGACAGGGAATGATGAGGAAAACTACAGTACATAGCGACCCAGGTTCAAGGACATGAAATACCACATGATAGGCTATAAAGTTATATAATTGTTACTCAGCTTTTTTATTTAATCATAGTGTTTCCTTGAAGCCCAATAATAAATGTTCTGTGTCCCAGTACTTGTGCGAGGGTGTTTTTAACCTGTCTGATTGTCTGACTGCCTGTGTTTCTTGCACTGACAAATATCACAGTGGCCATGCCCCCCCCCCTCAGTTTGGCCTTATGCCCTTAAAAAGATGATGTGCCCTGCAGCCACAGTGGCCTTGATGACTATGCTGTTTTCTCCAGCCTGGTATCATCAAAAGTCATTTGGCGTGGTATTCCAATGCATTTTTTATTTTTCACGTGTCATTTCACGCCGTTTAGACTGCAATGACTTTTATTGTGCAGAAACAGCATGCCATTTTACGCCTACTGTCACAGGTAAAATCAGCGTGTGTGGGATACAAATAGCCATGAAAGTACGACACTAAGGTGGGGGAGGGGTGGTCGGGTTGATATTGAGTTGGTCCCGGCATTCAGTTCTTGAATGAAACATTATGTTTGGTTTTTATTTAATCCGTAAGTTACCATTCTACATCGTCACTAACGTTAGCTACATAGCGTTAGCGTTAGTTATAAGGTTACGTTACGTTACATTACGTAAGTTACCATGCTACATCGTTGCTAACGTTAGCTGCATAGCGTTAACAACGTTAAAATTTAAGTTGCTTGCTAGCTAACAATGCTAGCATTGACATCCCCCCGATGTACTTGACTGCTAACCTTAACCATCATTAATTAAATATGCATACACAACTTTCAGCACCAGCCAATGACCGATGGCCTGTTCACTCTACACAACTTGCTGTCTTGTGACAGGAGTCTTGAAGTCGCTGTGGTGTTCACACTACGTGACTAATTGGTGACTGGGGGTCACACACAACGCGAGCTGACAAGGACCCGACGTCTGGTCTCCAAACCACGTTTGGGCAAGAAAACACACATGAAATGTGAAACGGGAAATGACGCGACACCACACATGAAACAGCTGTTGTTTGTCATTATAAGGTAGCAATTATAAAGACAAAGAATGTGGGTGAAAGAATGCATTAGCATGCGCAGGTAGCAGGGATGGTCTGAGCTACAGAGAGCTGGAGGGGAGGAAAAAGTGTCTTGCAGTAAAAAAGTAGCTGCCTGCTCTCATTGGCTGGATGTGGATTTGAGTCGGCCGACTCCTCCATATTTGGCATGCTAGATCGGCGATGTGTCCGAAATGTGTCGGGGAGCCGTTTTAATGCGTCGTTGAGTAGTTCACACATAACGACTGGTGACCGCCGATCGACCGCTGATTTACCCCTGATCACAGCCTTACGGTCACTGAGCGACAAATCGGGCTAAAAATTATGTAGTGTGAACTAGGCTTTAACCCTACAGCTGCGCAGCTAGGGTCAACCTCCTTTGTGTTGCTTAAGTCTATATGGACTGAACAACGTGAAATGACAAACGAAAACTTTAAAATGCGTTGACATGGCACGCTGAAATGTCCTTGTGGTGGCATGCTATTTATATGCCATTCCATGATATCACATTGGCTCTCTCCTCTGCCTGTTTTTAAATGCCAGTGTCGTTTGTTGAGATTCTGAATTCTTACTGGGCAACATCAAGTGAAACACTGCGCACATAACCAGTGGGCTGTCAACTTAGAGCCTGGTATGAACTGCTGGAAAACCAGACTATTTATGACGATAGTTTAAGTTTAAGCTGCCCGAGCAAGAGCGAGAAAGACGCGTCGATAATGTAAGTAATGTCTTGGTTTGGCTGCGCTGGCTGGCTATTTAGCTATATGAGGTGCCTTTTACATGTTCAACTCAAATGCAATGTACAGTGTGGACAGAAATATTGACGGGATATAAAAACTGTCTTTGATCATGAAGCCTAATGTTGCTCTGCATCTCTGTGGTTTATCAGTCGAGTCTATGAAATCAGCAGACTGGAGTCTCTGCTAACAGGGACAGACAGACAGACGCTCGTCTCCTCTATGAAATGTCTGGATCCTGGTCCTGGGTCAGGTCTCTCTGTCGTCCAGGCGCTGTCTCTCCCTCCTCTTCTCCTGCAGTCCTCATGCATTAGTTCCTGTTGTTGACTGTGTAGCTGCTGTGGCTACTTTGACATACATGTATTTGACATTTGGTGTTTAAATTTGCTGTGTGCCGAGGTATGAAACGTTCTCAACATTTATTGGTGTTAATAACTATCGTATAAGTTATCCTGGCCATTCAAATTAATACAATAACATGAATGTCACACACTTTTAGTGTGATGTCATTATATAGACTGACCTGTCAGAGAACCCAAGTGAGCGTCCATGATGAATGGTTGTGATTACTGACTGGCATTAACACATTAGAAAACTAATGCACTGGCATTTGGACGTTGTGCCCCCAAACTACTGACAACACCAAAGGTCGAGTGGCCGAGCCCCTAAAATGATGAAATTCCAGGACGCCTGTTTGGCTTTCTTATGGTGATGTGGCCAGATCAAGAACAATGACTTTGGTGAATACAGTGTTATTAGTACAGATATAAAGAAATAAGACTCAAATTGTAATAAACCAGAATGATCCTGATTTTGCCATAGTATCCAATATTGCCTTGAATGTGGCAATTCAGAGAGCTGGGAGAAAGTGTTTGGATTTGGGTTGTTATCCTGTTTTGAAACAAAACAGAAAGTGCATCTTTCAAAAATGACTTTGAAATGACAATAACTCTCAAAAAACTGGACCTAACAAATGTACAATGTACACTAACTAACTAACCAGGCCTACTTGCCTTGGAACTGCACCAGTTTCCTCCTCAATAATTTGGCATTTTAAACAATGAACTGAGTCTTTACATACAGTACAACCATAGTTTAAGAGATGATGGGTTTTATAATCTATGCAGTCACATAAAATTTGATTTGCTTAGCATACAGAATTATTGAGTGACCCCTCAAATATATACTCTGTATAGAAAGTACATATATTTACATACAACTCTAATCTAATGAGTCAAAGTATCACATCTACCTATAAATACTGCACCATTCAGTCAGAGAAGGTTAAACTGCATCAGTAGGTAACTGAGGATGAATTTACAGTAGAAGATTTTATAGTGTAACCACTGGCCAGGTCTTGCTCTTGTGAGTCATTTGTGTTTGACCAGCAAAATAAAAAATATAAAACTTTAAATTCATTACATACTTTAAATTTATACAGGATAATCACAGTCCATAGGCATGGTCACATATTTCTGTAACTGCTGTCATTTCCATTCTGATCTCGGTGGCTGATCAGCCATTTCAATCCATCTCTGTACAAAGTGTGAGACAATACAATCCACAGGTATTATTCCTAAAGTCTGTATTTGGCTATAACTTTGAAAACCACTTGTCCTGCCTCACTTGAGTCAGAGCAGTGGAGTGGAAGGGGTGGGAATGAGTGTGCTTCATGCAGGACAAAGGCTCTTAGACCAGCAGGTCTGTCTTGGCATGGCTGTTGGCTGTCCATTTGGGCAGGGTTTAACAGCGTGACAGCCCTCCATCTTTCCTAGACAGTACTCTCCATTACCCAGTCTGCACTGTCTATTGTCCCCTTGCTCCCTCCTGTATCCCCCTCCTCCTCACACTGCAGCAGCATGCCATTTACAGACATGCTCCTCTTAGTCCAGATACTAGTAATCCTGCGTGGTTTGTTGCACAGCTGAGCGGCCCCAGTGCCTGTTACATCTCCCATGTCAAAGGACTGGCTCCTTTTCGGCTTGGAGTCCAGAGGTAGCATGAGGAGCCGGCTGAGGCTGGAGTCCAGCGTCCGGCCTAGCAGTGGCTCCCTGTCTGTGTGGAGTTTTGCTGTCACCATCCCAGTGCTACTGGAAGCTCCCGGGTCGCGGCCCTGGGTCCCCCGCAGATCCAGCGAGGTGAAAGCCCCGAGGAGGTGGTCCAGGTTGGACCGGGGCTTGGATGGAGCTGAACTCCAAATGTTGGCAAGTGTGCTGTTGGGGCTGTAAGAGTCCCCGGCCATGGAGCCTGAAGAAGAGGAAGAAGAGGTAAGACTGCTCTGGAGGGAGCCACACTTGAACTCCACCACCTCATCCTGCAGAGTCACTTTGGCTTTGACGTTTGGCTCAGGCTGAGGCTGGGACTGGAGCATAAGAAGTCCATTTTGCCCGAGTCGACCCCCGTTGGTCTGACAGTGTGTATCACTGACACTGGTCAGCTTCCCAACCGGGGGTTCAGTATCTGCAGCTTTGTAGCGTAGCATGAGGATGACAATAAACACGAGCAGAGTGGCCACAATGATGCCCCCCACCACGAGGATCATGGTGCCTCCCAGAAGCTGGCTGGGCAGAGACTGGCACTGAGGGTAGTCATCCAGCGTGAAGAAATGGGTGCAGCCCACAACGTTGGTGGCTGTGAGCGTGGTGGCCGTGTCATCCCAGGCGGCCAGCACACACAGATCATAGCGGGTCCCCGACACCAGATTTGTCACCAAGAAAGCTTTGCTGGAGGCCGGGATCATCCTTAACAAAGACAAAGAAAAACAATTAAGAGCTGCAGGTTAATTACTGCATTAAGATAAAGAGATTGTAGTAGTAGTATCTCACTCACAGAGACAGCTGTGAAAACCTTGAGGAGTGATATAGTAAATACTATAAATGATTGAGCCATCAGCATCTGAGGATACACATGTAATTTCAGCACATGGAGATTTAAGAAACCGCAGGAGTAGGTAATGCAAGCTCTATTCACCATTCAATATTTCATTAAAACACCAAGAGCAAGGAATTCCATTTCCATTCCCTTGAGTTTCCCTCCACTGCGGTTGCAGCTTTAACAGACAGCCAACAGTAATTGGCTTTATCTCTCAGAGCCATCTGTCTTGCTGCAGTGAACAGAGGGTCCATTTCATATTGGAGCTCTGGAGCAATGATAAATAAATAAGTAAAAAAACCCAGGAAAGGCAAGAAAGGCTGAAGAGTGAGCACATTTTTTATGGGGGCCAATCCAAGATAAATTTGGACCTGTGGGAACTGTCAGGAGTCCTTGTGGTAGGAACAACAACACAAGGGAGTGTGTCAGGCGTTGGGGTATTAAGCTCTGGAGAGCTTAGGTACAGGTATGAGTGTGTGTGTGTGCTGAGGAAGAAATGTTCTTTCCTGCTTTAACAACTACCATCATAATGTTGAGGTGTGTACTGCTGCAGTTACACTCTTGCCTGCTGTTGATATAGTATTACTCATTCATTTCCAGACCCACAGATCCACCTGCAGGGATTCACATCAGTCATGAACCTGATTGTCTATCCTTTAGATAGACCCCAGGTAGAAATGCACAATAGAGCTGAAAGTAACATGTATGTTATCTCAGAGTATTAAGATGATTATGATGGGCAAGATACTGAACCCCGAATTGCCCCTGGCGGCTGTTTGTATGAATGTGTGTGAATGTTAGTTTCTGTTTGAACACTTAGGCTCAGTATATGAATGTGAGTGAATGGTGAATGCAGATGTAGTGTAAAAGCGCTGTGAGTGGTCGAAAAGACTAGAAAGGCGCTATACAAATATGGAGCATTTACATTTACATAAGTACCCATGTAATAATATAGCAATGACTGCTGAGTAGTAGTTGCGTAATCCTAGCCAAAGTAACGGTGATGAGAAACTGATGTGGAAGACACAGACAAACGATGTCATCCTGCAGATTGGGTTATCAGATTATGCTGCATTCGAGGCAAATTGTAACTCAGAAACCAACTTTTGAACCTGGAAAAAAATTATGAACCCCAACTTCATGAGAAGCAGCTTTTATTACAGGTACACAAGGGCAAATGCTCTGTATAGCGCCTTGTAAATGCTCAGACCGTTCTCATCTCAGGGCGTCCAATACCAATGCTTTCAGAAAGAGTGACAAAACGTAGTTATTTGACGCTAAAGGAACCCTTCAGTACCTAGCGACAGCTAGATTGTTAACTACGTTCGTGTTAAAGGTGTTGAAGCCCCCTACCCTTACCATACCCATCAGAAATGTTAGTAACTAAACCCAAGTCACTGACTTTATGCATGTCGACCAGCTAACCCTCCAGCAGGTAGTCAGTCAGTTATGATGCATTTAAGATGAGATGCTCTGTATAGCTTCTTGTAAATGCTCTGTATAGCACCTTTTTACACTTCATCACATTTACCCATTCACACACAGATGGAGCTCAATGTCCTGCCCAAGGACACTTTGACATACCACCTGGAGGAGCTGGGCATTGAACCCACAATCTTCCAATTAGCGGGCAACCCGCGCTACCTCCTGAGCCACAGCCGACCAATTGTGTGCAACTTGTCAGTTTGGTCACAGTCAGCCATGTTTTTTGTTTACTTTCGTCGTCATGAACCATCATGCACCTGGAACTGGGAAATTCGAGTTCCAAGCAGTCTTGAACGCAGCATTAGAAAACACTAATATGGGTAATTTTAAGGCAACGAGAACAAGCATATTTCGTCATGAGATTTGGAATACCTTTTGAGTTAACGTGCAGCATGCAGAAATGTGTCACATGACATCCTCTGACACAAGTATGAGACCCCACATTTGTTTGCACATTGTGACCGGCCAATGTATCTGACATTCTTCTCAAAAGGGACCTTTATCTGACATGCAACAAAGATCATAGACGTGTCCAGAACCAAAAGCATCAAAACCTCAGTGTTTGCCTTATCCCAATTAGTCACCACAGCTCAAACAAAAGAAGCTGTTTTCCAATAAAAAGTTCTACTTCTCCCACAACTTGTGCTACAGTTCATTACACCATTATAATTGGGATTGGGAGCGAAATTCTTTAGCCTAGTTATGCCTTTGCTGTGCGCTGTTCACTCCTCTGTCTGGGTCTAATTGATTTCAGGTTGTCTGCATAGACTGGTTAATTCATTTTAATTCATAGGAATAAAGCCCAAGTCCAGAGAAACCTATGCCCATGCTTATCGGGGGAGATAAAAGTTTTTTCCCGCCCCTTCAGGCGGCAATTTGTCGAATGGCCTGCTCAACTCCCGATGATGGCGTGAGGCCATTGCATTAATCAGAGTGAAAGCGGGGAAATGAGAGAAAAGAAGTGTGGGAGAGGGTACGGAGGAGGAGATAGGCTCTTGGCTTAGGCTTCTTTAAGCTTTGCTAGAGATTTGTCAGTTTCAGTTTTAATATTCTGCGTATTTTCTCAGTTCAAAGAAAGAGCTGACAAAACAAATAAATCATTACTCCGGGCTGCATCTTTCCTGTCCACAAACATTAAACTATTTCATGGCTCTCGATTTGTTTTTTGGCTGCAAAGAATCACTGAAACCTCATTCAGTATCTGTATAGATTTCTCATGGCTTTTTCCTCTGGACAAATACAGACAAGGTCATGCCAAATGGTCTCCTGCCCCATCGATTCAGCCTAAACATTGGGGTGCTGCTGGGAAATTTGATTATGCTTACATAACAAAAATCCCTAATGGCCTCTCACTGAGTGCTCCTCACTCTCAGACTCTGCAGCTGTATTGTAGAGGATTAAATGGGCTGTGACATGTGTCTGTGTCTTTGTCTGTACCCTTGAATATCTCCTGGGTGTAATAAAACATCCCCTCCATCTAACTGTAATGGATGAATGCATTAGGAAGACAGAGGTGTGCTGAAAATGGTGCCACCTTAGGCCTGTGGCTTGTGTTCCAGTGTTTGTTTGAAACTCAGCATAGTTCATGTAAACCTGCAGCCAACACTGAAGAGAGCCATCAGTAAGCTCTCATGAAAGAGAATCGTGGCATAGATATGAGTACAGAGTATCTAACATGGAGGGAAAAGTCCTGAATTCAATATTTTGCATAAGTATAATAAACAGAATGCACTTAAGTAAAAATACTAGTTTTGCAGATTATATTATTATAGTAACAAATTATTATTACTAATGCATTCATATGGAGCAGCATTTTAATGATTGAGCTACTTAAAACTACTTTGTATACATTTAGGTAGTTTAATCTATAAAATGATAAACTAACAATATGTTTTGTGTAGAGAATCTTAATCGTCAATGTGACTAGAAACTATAGCTTTCAGATAAATGTACTGGACTAAAAAGTACAATATATCACATTAAAATGTATGGTAGAAGCAGCAAAACATGGAAATATCTCAAAATATGGAGCTATCTCAAATTTGTATTTAAGTACAGTACTTAAAGTAAACGTATTCAGTTGCCTCCAACTACTGGTAGAACCTCAAATCCCCTTTGTAAAGGCAGATGTGTTTACTGCGCAGTCCTTTCTTTTACAGGACAGCACAAACTATGTGAAGGTGCTGACTGAGAATGTGAAGATTTGATGATGTCGTTGAACTCTTTGATGGTGTGAAGAGTTCATTCTTGATCTACTTATGCTCCTCTGACCCGACGCTGGCAAACCAAAATGACACCTTCTCATTTGCAGCCTAAAAAATTTACATGTTTCCTTGACATCTAACACATAAAATGTGTCTCAAACTTTCTGTAATGCAGTGAGGTGACTGTCTGAAAGGGGCTTGAGAAAGGCACCTCCTTCCTTTTGCTTTTTGAATTAACCTTACTTTTCTTTGCACATTCTCATATATAACCATACACTGGAGATATATACTATATATAACATATATATAATATATACAATATAACATATTCACTGTACACTCACCTAAAGGATTATTAGGAACACCATACTAATACTGTGTTTGACCCCCTTTCGCCTTCAGAACTGCCTTAATTCTACGTGGCATTGATTCAACAAGGTGCTGAAAGCATTCTTTAGAAATGTTGGCCCATATTGATAGGATAGCATCTTGCAGTTGATGGAGATTTGTGGGATGCACATCCAGGGCACGAAGCTCCCGTTCCACCACATCCCAAAGATGCTCTATTGGGTTGAGATCTGGTGACTGTGGGGGCCATTTTAGTTCAGTGAACTCATTGTCATGTTCAAGAAACCAATTTGAAATGATTGGAGCTTTGTGACATGGTGCATTATCCTGCTGGAAGTAGCCATCAGAGGATGGGTACATGGTGGCCATAAAGGGATGGACATGGTCAGAAACAATGCTCAGGTAGGCCGTGGCATTTAA
>NC_060154.1:20953374-21000135 GCF_021292245.1 Micropterus dolomieu | reverse complement strand
GAGGGTTGGCTGGCACAGCCGGTGCTGCAGGCCTCCTGCTCAAGCAGCTTGATATATGCCTCCTGGCAGGCTGGAGAGGGAAGGAGAGAGAGAGAGAGAGAGAGAGAGAGAGAGAGAGAGAGAGAGAGAGAGAGAGAGAGAGAGTTGTGAAGCATGAATGAAGACGTATGATGGTAAAAAAAAAAGAAGAAGAAGAAGACGGGGTTGAGAGTGCAAATGGAGGAGTGAGAAGAGAAATAAGCAGAAAAGAGAGCAGGCATTGAGCACTGCAGTCAGTTGGGTAGAAGATGAAATTGTCTGCAGAGACAATTCACTCCATGTTGCTGTTATGGAAACGGGGAAGGGGGGGGGCAACAGGGAATCTTCTGTCTGGACAGCAAATCACATCATTGATTTCCAATACAGCAGTTGAAAAAGGGCGAACAGCCTCAAACACCCAGAAAATGCCCACTGAGCCCGCCTGCTTTTAGGAAATAATGCAATATTTAGCAGAGCTGTGTTCAACATTTTGGTGTTTAAGAGGTGTCCACCGCAGTGCTTGAAATTCATTCAAATGTTATGTAGCTGCTATCTGCTTTTGTCTTGCAAACCTAGACTTTACATGTGTTTTTGATTCCACCTGAAATGCTCATTTGGCACAATATATTCTGTCCAGCTTCTACCCAAAGGACACCACAGTAGGCTATATTTACCTTTAGGTAAAAAGAGGGAATCAATGACATTTACTTTCCTGTCTTATCAAAAGGATCAGAAGGACTCTCACTCCCTTAAAATTTTTAAGATGCTATTCAAGTAGAAATAAGTGAGACACTATAAGAAGTTGAACATGCAACTTATGTTGCAGGAAGTAAACCAAGGTTCAAATGAATGATACTGGCTACGTTTAGATTGAATTTTTATGAGGATTCGCTCCACTGCCTTTCATTTTGACATATTTAGGATTGAGGCCTCAGCAGTTCAAACTTTGCCCTCTGCCAACTCAGGGAGACAGTAAGACCAGCAAACTCAAAACAATCAGTCCAACAGACACACTGACTCACCTCCCTGACACTCCTCCTTGCTGGTATTGAAGCCTGCGTTTCCATTGACAAACTGGCAGATGGAGTAGAGACGACAGCCGCGATGACAGGCGTTCATTATGGAGTCCTAAGAGCCAGACACAGAGAGAGATGATGGGACACACACACACATACACACACACACACACACACACACACACACACACAGAAAATTAGAGATGTCTCCTGCACTCTTGGATAAACGCAAGATGACCTTGTTTGAAAATATGACAAAGATGGGTCATGGCATCTCTTAATGACATGGTGCAGCTGTTGTATTACAGCCTGTCATAAACAGTTGATACAAAGCTTTTAGTCCCTGCAGAGAAAAAGGCCATAATGAGCCAGTTGCGTACAAACTTGTGCAGGAAAATGAGGTGGTGAGAAAGGAAGCTGCGCATTACCGTACTTCCTAATTATAATAATGCCTCAATTCTCCGGTTGAAATGAAGAAACAGCTCCCTCTGGTGACCTCTCTGGGAACAGGAGCGACAACGAGATTCCCTGGCCGCGGTTTATTACAGCCTCGTGCTTGTCATCATCTTAACTGCGTTTCCCTGTTTATTCACGTGAAGCACAGAGGGGTATTTATGACAAACCATGAAATTGTGCCTTAGAGTTTAAAGGCCAATGCTTCTTCACCATCTCTGTTGCTGTCCAGTATGATGGCCCTAAACTCGACATATAATCAGAATCTTCAAAGCAGACTGTGATCCGGTTTGCAGCTCTGCTCCTGCTGCAGGACGGGTGAACCACACCTGAAGGCAGCAGAGGAGAAGGAGGGAGAGGAGGAGGAGGTGGTGGGATGAAAAACATCCGACATTGGAAATAGGCCTATAGGCAAGTTTCTAAAGCACAGAAACTCCTGAGCAGTTCACAGCCATCATCAACCGTCCTGCTCGGATGCAGTCTGGCCTTGTCTAAGCAGGAAGATAAAGGGTAGCCAAATTGCTTCGCAATGGTCTCACTGATCCTCCAGCTTGCGATTCGCCTGGCCTGACCGATCCTTATTATATTCAAAATGATCAATTATTGGCGCAGTTTATTGCAAGTAGGCTACATCTGAGATTAGCTGACTGGATGCAGTTCACTTCTTAGTCGAGTCTTTAAGGTGCAGAAGAAAATGAGCTGCATCCATTTTTCGGCCTAATTGTGCGCCGTAGCATCCAAGAGGATGCAGCGAAAAATCGGAACGAGCATGGTGCCCGTGGTTACGCGCAGACATAAACACGTTTATTTATTATTTATAATATAAAGATGTAGAATTTTGCCACGCAGAATATATTGTGTCAGTCTGTGCGTCGTTGCGGCCGCTGAAATGTCGGACAGCAAGACGTAGCTGTGAGCTCGTTGCTGATAATGCGCTTTCTGCAGAGACAGCCTACGCTACACAGGGATAACTTACTTTAGCGGGGCTTTTGTTTTTGATGGTGAGCTGGCATTGCTGTTTGCAGTAATTGATATCGCCCAGTTGGTTGTCAAACAGATCCGAGGACGCCGCCGCGAGCCCAGCAAGAAGCACCGAGAGGAGTGCCGACAAGCCGCACATCCTACTGCCGAGCCGGAGCATCTCAAACCCTGGAGGAGAAGAGGAAAGTCGAGCTTGAATCAGAATTGAGCTCCCTTTGTGGCGGCGCTGCTGGTGCGGATGCTGCTGCTGCCTCAGCCCGGGTCCTGTCTGCTCCGCTGAGCTGCTTCTGCTCCTGGCGTCACGCGCATCGTCATCATCATCATCATCACGCACGAGCTGCTGTCTCCCAACTCACACTCACACAACCTGCAGCGCAACTTTCACTGCAGTGCACAAAGGGTCAGTAATGATATTCATAAAACGGTGGCAGGTAGTTCTTCAGGGAGGCAGATGTCCCGCACAGAGCAGAAGTGTTGACAGATCATACACCACCAGTGTGACAGTTATCAGCTGGATGTAAAGACCCTGCTGCAGCACATGTGGGCCACACCACAAATCATCGGAGGAAAGATTACCTGCAGAAACAACAGCTGATAAGAGCGACCTCAGAGTCAGAGCTACACATACATTTAGTGAAAATATGTGTTTTATTATTTCATTGTCTGTTCGATGCTTTATTTGTGATGATGACTGTCATATTATGCATATATAATGTATATGCTGTTCTGTCTATCACTGTCTAGGTTTGTATGCAAATAATGAATGCAGCATCAGGTATATGTATGTAAAATCTTAAATTGAGTAGAAATAGTGATGTAAAGTAGGGTAACGTTAGGTAAATTGGACTGCTTTTCAGCAACATTTTGAAATAACCACACAAATACCAATGCACATACATTAAAACTTCCAAAAATGTTCTGCTCCTCTTCTGTCTTCTGTTACTTCTCTTTTATTATTTTCATGCTTAGTCAAAATAATGTGTTTACATTCTAGAGGTGATCAATTGTCAGATGTCCCCAGATTTGGCTGTGATCAGCTGAAATCGGCCACATGTTCAGATAAACTTTAAATCAGATTAAAAAAAGCTTATCTTGAACAAAGACCTATTGGGACACAAGAGAATAGTGTTTAAATCATGTTTTCATATTTCATATGAAAATTGATTATTAGATATATGAACTACCATTACAATGTAATAGACATTAGAAATATTAATTGTATTTATAGGCTATTTTACTAGAAGTGAAGATGCACTAAGTGCTTTACATAGTGTACCAAGAATGAATATAGGCTAAAACCAACTATACCGTGTTTCTACGACACCGGACATCAGTGCAATATTAATGATACATTATTCACCTTACATTTCATTGGTTCATTCATTTCTTAAGAATATATCAACCTCATCATGGAAAAGTCAAGACAATCACCATTAATTCTTTCCCACCAGTGTCCATATAATGAATTACCCCACCCACCTTAGCAACCTCAGACCAATCAAATCAGTTGAAACACAGCAAGTGCAATTTCAATATATTAACAGTGATTGGCTATTAAAATGTATAGATCTATATCACTTCAACCTATTTGAGTAAATTTAGGTACCTGGTTACACTGCGCCGCTTTATTATATAATAGGTACAGTATTATATTTCCAGTAAAGGATATTGATTTTATATAACATGAACCGTCTTTATTCGACTATGAACTTGTATAGTATATAACTGATAAAACAATAAAAAGTGTATAATGTTGAACTCAAACTTTATCTTACTTTTGATTTGTGTGTGTGTGTGTGTGTGTGTGTGTGTGTGTGTGTGTGTGTGTGTGTGTGTGTGTGTATCAGGGAGGGGACTAATTAAGGAGCATTAATGACTTTGGAAAAAACAAGGGAGGAGTTTAAGTGTTTGAGCAGCAGCAGCAGAGTAACTCTGGAGCTAAAAACGAAAAGCACCTCGTGTTTCAGTCAGTGTAGTCTCCTGACTTTCAGTGAAGAACCTCTGGAGAGTGAGGCTGCGCGGTTCCTCTTCAAACTTCACCTCGCTGTCTGCTCTCCACGTCCCGGTGTTCCGGAAACAAGAAAGCGGCTGGAAGAACCATGTTTGCCTTCATGTTTCTCCTCCTCCTTGCTCCACATGTGTTGTTGTCCTCGGCACGTAAGTAGGCTACCAAACTTCAGTCAACTGGCAAGCCTGCGGTGCATTAGAGCGTTTCTGACGGTTCAGACCGCACCGTGGTCTGGGATAGGAGGATATGTGTGTCAATTTAAAGCAGTAGAGTTACCTAAAGCTTATCGTGTTTTCTAGAGTTAGCTGCTACATGGAGGCACCAAATCAAAGAGGAGTTCATGTTTTAAATCAGTTAATGTACTAAAGGGTAATTTATTTCCACCTGTCCCGGTGCTGTTTTCACCCCACCTGTAATAAATATTTATTAGTAGATTTTCAAGAAGTTGTAATGCTAATGTCTGTCATTTGATATCGCGATACTAGTACATTTTTATGGAAAATCAGCAAGGAAAGTATTTATGGATAAATAACCAAATGGAAATGTTTGTTTTTGTCTAATGTTAAGAATTAAAAATCCGTCAAATGAAGGAACTAAAATTAATGCAAAAATTTAATAAAAATTACCAATCACTATTGTAATGAGTTTAAAAAATCCAATAACTATCAGCAAGTATTATTTTTTAACAAACACCTCTGAAAAGGATTCCTTCAGGTCCAAATTAAATCCAGAGGCAGTGACAACACATAAATATGAGTAATCATTTGATGTGATTGCATACCGAATGGTGGATTAGGCAGAGAGCAAGACCTTTTAGACATGGTGGTGATGTAACTGATGAGACAAATTGAAGTAATAACAGCGCTGCTGCATGAAGGAAATGCAGGAAAGATAACAATGTGCCAAGTTATCAACATGATGAGAGTTATTATCATAAGACCGAGAACATTATCTGCAAGTAGCTTCTTTATGTGTGATGAAAAAACATATAAACACATGTATGTTTGTTGTTTTTCTCATGTATATTTCCTACTTAACATTATTTTTTATACTGACTACCACTCACTAGGGCCCGGAGGTGAATCCTCTTTCTTCTTGCACGTAGATTCAGCTTTCATCTCTAGATATTGTTCTTCATATTAGATGCTACTGAGTCCAGGGACGCTGGAAACAGCGCAGTGGCACACATGTTGGAAAGCTTGTCCACCGCCCACCTGGAGCACGGTTAAAATAACTCCACACATTAACCCTCATATCTTTGTGAAGAAGAACATTCAGACGCACAGCAGAGGGGTTCTCATGGGCATCAATCATAAAGGAAAACTTTAAGTCTAAGAGGGCTTGGGGTATGGAAAAGCATTCAAGGAGTTTTGCCGACAAACCAGGGTGACCTTTCTGACTGATCCTACTGAGCCTCCATAAATCCACTTCATTACTGGGTCATAAATGTATGCTGAGCTCCTGCTCTGTTGTGGCGCAGTGCTGCTGCTGCTCTCCTCCTCCTCCTCCTCACACAAACACAAAGCTTTCAGTTGGTAAGACATTTGAACACACTGCAGTGTTTCTTGTTGGAAATGTGTTAAACACTTGAACACATCAAACTGCACAGACCAACAGCTGCCCTGGACATAATGCATGCTATGAAGGAGTGTCTAATCAATGAAAGTTAAAGGGTGAGAGGGAGCTGGAAACCTAAAATGTAAATGAAAATGCACTGTGGTCTTGTTAGGAAAACAACATTAGCAAGTTTACTGTATTTTTAACTTTGGTGACCTTTACAGTTAATAGTAGCTTCAGTAATGTAAATAAACTAATTCACATCTGATGAATGTAAAGTAGCAGGTGTTTAGGTGCATAGCAGAATTAAATCGTATAAAAAAAAAAGTAGTGAACTTCTGTACACTGTCAGCACTAAATGTATAGAAGAAGCAATTATTTGGCCATGGACCTTCATCCAGCATGTAACATACAATACTAATTGTATAATAGTAGCACTGGCTTCAGAATCGTCAAAAAAGGGATGAAATCACTGGAATAAATCTATATACAATAATTAGTCAAATTGGTAAAACAGTAAGTTGATTAAACATGTAGTCCATTGAAAGAAAATGTAATTAGTATTATAGATTCATCATTTAAGTCATTCATCAAACAAAAATGCAGCACATTTGCAGGTTCAAGTATCATAAATGTGATGATTTGCAGTTTTTCCTCTGGGAACTTTAAATTTAAAGTCAGTGTGTGTGTGTGTATGTGTCCACCACCCAGATTTAGCAGAGATCTCCCCTCAAGATCCTGTCCTGCATATTGGCTCCAGTCTGACGGCCAAGTGCATGCTGAGCCCTGAGCTTGGCCTCCACGCCAGCATGCTCTACTGGACGCTGAACGGGATGTGTCTGTCCAGCAGCACCTACAGCGTGGTGAGCCCTGACATCCTGAGCGTCACCCTTCACAACCTAAACGGCTCCCAGCAGCAGTCTGGAGACAACCTTGTGTGTCATTCAGCAGATGGACACGTCCTGGCTGGTTCTTGTCTCTATGTGGGCAGTAAGTGGAGGCTTTTCTTTCTCTCTGTTTGGCTTTTTAAAAACTGAAATTATTGAGAGCTTGAGTCACTTAACACAGCTGCCATTAACAGAATGAAATAATGACTTGATTTGCGCGATTTGATGTTTGGAAAATGTACTGATAACATACTGAATGTTTTTAGCTTCAAAAACCATTGTTGGTGCACCCCTAATTTAAACTTAAGGGTTTTTTAAAACGAGAATCTTTATATTTCTGAATTGAGGATGGTAAGAAGCCAGTTGTCACAAATGTAAAATAAGATGTAGCTTGTTAAACACTAAACAAACAAACTAAACAAACAAGCATCGTGGTCATCCCTGTAGTAACTTCCTGCCCTAATTTACTAACTTTAAATAAATACAAACTCAAATAATCACAAATGAAACAGAACAAGGTGTAATAAAACCTTTCTATGTTGTTGTTATAAATATAAAAGGACATACTAATCCTGTGAATGAATATGTTATAAAGCACTGTGGATTCATAAGAAATGTTCCTTTATTGAGATGCAGATGAGTTAGGATTTTAATCCATTAAAATATTTTTTACAAAGGACATCCTAAAAGCTTACGATTTGGTTTCCATGTTTTGCTGTGTTGTCACTTCACCTTTAAAGTAAAAGTGATGCAGTAAAATGTATCTGTTTGGGGAACCTAAATATAAAAAGTGTGTGAAACATCACAAGACTCTTTAACATTTGTACAACTTAAAACTTTTTAACATTTTAAGTTGTGCATGCACTCCTTTTGATTCTTGTCAGTCTGTAATGCTTTAAAGTCTCTCTAATCTGCTTCTTTAATGCATGGGCTTGGTGGAGTGATTGCTTCACATGAATAGAGAGGAAACATTTCAGAATAAAATTACATTAAAATGAAATGTTCATTCAACCACACTTTTTAGTTAAAAATTATTTCTTTCATTGCTCCTGTTGCTCTCCAGTGCCCCCGGAAAAACCAGTCAATATAACGTGTTGGTCCCGCAACACAAAGGACTTGAGCTGCAAGTGGAGCCCAGGGGGGCGGGGTGAGACCCACATCCCAACCCAGTACACCCTCAAGTACAAATTGAGGTGAGCGCCCCAGACCTGCTGCAGCTCACAGGTGATCACCTCGTCCAACACCACTCAGGTAGACTAGCAGTAAATGCACTAGTGCCGCGTACAGTTCATCCTCTGCAACACATACCACACTCAGAGGCGTGTTAAAAATAGCCAGTCTGCCTTTTCAGAAACAAAACACCAGACGTTACTGTGGTCATTGTGTTTGTTGTGTTTCTGTCCAGGTGGTACGGGAGAGAGAAGGAGTGTGAAAATGACAGCACGGGGAAGCAGCGTTACTCCTGCCACATCCCCCGCAACCTCGCCCTCTTCACTCCGTATGAGATCTGGGTGGAGGCAGCCAATCAGCTGGGCTCTGCCACCTCTGACATCACCACCCTGGACGTCCTCGATGTAGGTGGGTAAGCGCAAACATTTTGAGCATGTCCGAAGTTGTTTTTCATTATTTTTAATTAACACAACTATTTTCTTTCCCTTCCTCTCCTGTCTTTTCCTTTCTTTTCTTGTCCTTTCCTTTCCTCTGTTTGACATTTGTTTGTTTGTCTGCAGATCTCCTGCATATGGCTACCACACTTCTCTAGGGGAGAGGGGGATTTATTTTTATAGCTCACTCCCTCCAACTTGCCGCTCTAACAGCATTATGGGTTCAGGCTGCGGGGTCTTAAAGATAAACGGTGTTGTTATAAAAGTTAACCACACATCAGATGCCTCTCAGGTAATAGCTTCACAGGTTTCTCAATGAGAAATTTAGGTTATGATGTACGAGTGATGGCAGGTATTCCTTACAATCTCTCCAACTAGCTAATGTAATAGTGTAGTGTTTGGGCCTCCAGTGAGCGGCACATTCGGAAAGCAGTGTTTATTGGCCGTGACTAGAGCATACTCTCCCTCCATTCATCCTCGCTGCACACTGAGGAACAGATACCTCGGAGCTGTGAGTGGGCTGGAAAGGAAGGAGGAGCGTTGCCATATGTATGATGCATTGCACTGCCTCAATAACAGAAACAATAAGCTCGGAGAATATTTGTTCTGGCTTAGTTTTCCTCTCTGCCTCGAGCTGAATGCCATAGAACAAATAAAGTACGTCAGCTAAAAAACCAGCGTCACACGCCAGAAGTGAGGGATGTCTGAAGCAGAAGGTTACCAGCAGGAAACACTTTTACAAGACTTTTAATAAGTTCTTTTAATAAGTTCCTTTCCGTGTCGCTCGTGCTGCCATCCACTTTATCATTCTCCACTTCAAAGCACTCGATTTGTTTGCGACCTTTATTGCAGTAGGTATAATGTTTTGTTTAGTGCTGACTGAGAGTACAACATGCTCTCTACAGGAAGTACAGACTGACTGGAACCAGCCGGCCGGTCTGCACAGGAGGGGAACTTTCTATGCCAAGTGAATTTTTACATATTCAAATGAAAATACCTTACTCTTCCACTTGCTCATTGTTCTAATAGCAGGCCAGCAACCTCTATACAGAATCTAAAAGGTGACGGACATCTGGAAAATCATTTTTCATACTCTTTCTATTATTGTTGGAACATTTATTCCCTTGCTTCAAGAAGTGCTGTTCCTAGATGAACTGTCCTGTTTCTGTTTCTCTTTTTATTTAACAACTATTCTCTCATGTACATACAGTATGTGCCAACAGAGTTCTACTTGTTTGTAAGTATATTGATTTACAGTATGTTATGACTATTCCCCTGCGTGAGGTTTATACAGAAGAATAGTATGCTTTGGGGGACATAAACCGTTACTTTGTGGTAAAGCAGACCACAAAAAAGTATTTTCGTGACCCGTGTCCTTTGTACTTTCAAAGGGAGGTGAAAACTAGTCCAGATCGAAGCGGCAGTGGCAAAGATATCCATGCTTTTAGTCTCCAGTATGGGCTGAGCTCCAAAAACGCTGGATCCTACTCTTCCCATAATGCAACTCGATAACATCTTTCATTTGACTTTCCCTGCCTGATAAATGCTCACATTTTTCAAACTCCTCGTCCCACAAAAATACATTTTTATTTGAGTAATATAAAAATGTACAAGAGAATCACACTTTACCTTTCTTTCTTTATACTTTTCAAAAGTACCAGCTTGATTTACAGATCACATAATTATTGTCTTTTGTCCTCACTTCATAACTTTCATAACTATTCTGAAATAAAAGCTTTTTGTTATTTTCATAATGATTTTAACTAACTGACCTTTTTGTTCTGAAAGAGGCTGATTAGAGAGAAGAATCGATAAAGAACACAATAGTAAGAGAAAACAAGAAACAAAGACTTTAAAATGAAATTAATCACTTTGTTGTACTTTATTTCCTTCAAAAGAGGAATTGAATTTAAGGGAATATGTACAAAAATCAATCCAAAACATGTCGATCCAAGGGTTTATCAAGGAATGAAAAAACTACAAAATTTAACTTGTGTATGAGACAGATGGAAGATGAGATACGCCGTCTGTCTGCCCTCAGTGTTATAGTGCAGTATTTGCAGTCTCTCTAGAGGTCAAACCTCTTGTATCCTGTATCCTTGCCCTAACTACTGTATATCTGCTGTACACAAACACCTGTCCTTGTCCGTGCAGTGACTACAGACCCTCCTACCAACGTGCAGGTGAGTCGTGTCGGCGACCTCGAGGACCAGCTGACGGTCCGCTGGGCCAGCACCCCCGAGCTCAAGGACATCCTGTTTCAGGCCAAATATCAGATACGCTACAGAGTGGAGGACAGCACTGAATGGAAGGTGGTCCACACACTCACACACACCTAAAGACTAGCATACAGTTTCTAAAGACTAGTCTGCATTAAATTATGACACGTCTGAGAAACATTTCAGGTGCAGCACTGACTGATCCGTGAAATAATGAACATAAATGTTGCTCATGCAGCGTCTCTAGCCGCTTGCATGGACATCAATCTTTATAAAGCAAATAATGCTTGTGGTAAAAGGCTTGACTGCTGCTAGTGACTCTTTAATGGTACATTTTGAAAGCTGGCTTCGATCCAAAAGTG
The DNA here is from genome assembly GCF_021292245.1 of Micropterus dolomieu. NCBI lineage: Eukaryota > Metazoa > Chordata > Actinopteri > Centrarchiformes > Centrarchidae > Micropterus > Micropterus dolomieu. The sequence continues at coordinate 20,989,030 of NC_060154.1, read as the reverse complement.
CAGCAGCAGAGCTTTTAGAAAATGTCATCCTTTCAAACTGCTTCTTTGATGTTTTCTGCCCACAGCTTCTTTATGTTTTTCTCTGCTGTGTTGGTATGTCTTTGACTTCTGGATTTACTATTGAATGAGAGGATTAAGCAAATAATGTTTAAATATATATATCTGAAGCCAAACTTGTCAAGTCTACCTTAAAAATAAAGCAGAACAAAGTTTAAAATACAAATGGTGAGAAAAGATGCAGCAAGTATTTCTGTTCAGTCGGTGCTGAGGAAGATTTTGACTGTCATTTTAGTTCATCTTCTCTGTCATTTTGTTCCCTCTCAAGGTAGTGGATGATGTTGGGAACCAGACGTCATGTCGGCTGGCAGGCCTCCGGCCCGGCACCGTTTATTTTGTCCAGGTGAGGTGCAATCCAGTGGGCATCTATGGCTCCAGGAAGGCCGGCATCTGGAGTGACTGGAGCCACCCAGCTGCTGCCTCCACACCCAACAATGGTGAGTACATCGCAGAGATAAACAAATCCCACTTTCAGGATGCTATTCTTTGGTTGCAGGACAAATGCAAATAATTGCAGGAAATATAATAAGACTGAATGGAAAAAATTATGCCTGTGTTTTCTGGACATTTGTGGACAAGTATAACTGAAGCTGTCATTTCCTTCCTTTCTAATAACCAACCTTTCACTGCCAATTAAAGCCTAAAAACCCTCAATGTCCTTATCCCTGTTTCAACATCCCGAACAAGCAGATCCAACCCGCATGTGACTCAGGAGAAACCAAACATCAAAAGGCTAGATACCTTGATACAGATCTCCCAGCAGAGGATTAAAAGGAACTGCAAAGAGCCAGGGGAACATTTGATAGATTTTGATCATCAGCATCAGATATTGATCAAGTTAAAAAGCTGGTTGTCTGTCCGCAGCACACACAGGGCCTATAAAGCTTGAGTGGAAGCAGGTTTCGGAGCAGGAGGAGGAGATAATGAGTTACACTGGGCATGTGGAATTTACTCCCCAGAGGGAGGAAGTCCTTATTGGGCTCTGTTGTTTGCCATAAAGACCTGATTGTAGCAGACTTATGACTTTCAGTAGCCTATCTTCCCCAGAAGTGTGGTATATCACTTCCATACTTTAGAACATCAAACTGAGAAATATTTATCTTTATATAAAAACGTTTGCATCTCATTTTGCAAAATTAAGCAACATGAATCATCATAAATGTTCACTTAGGAACTCTGTTTTTACCGGAGGCCTCTCAGGTAGAGAGAGGAGAGAGATTTGCTGTGTTTCTATATTTAATTCCTTTTTAATAATACACCAGAGCATATATCTTAGTGTTTGAGACGGATATAAAAAAATGGCATTTCTATTCAGGCTGTAACTAACAGTGGTGCTTGAGCTAAATGCTCCGTCAGCAGGCTAACATGCTCGCTATGTCAATAATAACATACTGATGTTAAGCAGGTGTGATGATGTTTCACCATCTTTATTTAGTAAGTTAGCATGCTAACATCTGCTAATTAGCACTAAATGCAAAGTACAGCTGAGGCTGAGGGGAATGTCAGTACTGTTGCAGGTATTTGGTCATAAAGTATTGGACACATTTTTAGCGCTAGATGAGAAGTCAGGGGATCACCAATGTTGTTAGAATTTATCCTTTGGGGAACATGAATGTCCAAAAGTTGTAAAGCTATTTCAGTCTGGACCGACCACTGATATTGCCATCCCTAGAGCCACGCCGTTAACGCGGTCAAAAACAATTGAATTTACTTTATTTCTCCGGATTCATTTAATGTAAGTGTCAGTACTGCTTTCTGCATTCAAGAGAGGCTTCAGTAGATATGTATAAAAAAAGACAAAGCATATCAAACAAGCAGATCGATTAATCAAAAGGGAAAATGATAATTACAACATGTATTTATTAAAAGAGTGAGGTATCTGCTCTTATGGGGTTTGAGTTGATTTTTACTTTGGTGAAAATGTTTCTGCTTGAATGAAGTTATTTATAAAAAAGTGTATCACATCAATGCTGACACACAACACAGTGAGCAGCCTGTGCATGTAGCTGTACACCACCTTGCACTAACACTTGTCCTAACTATAACCTTGATGCTGTTCTCTCATCCTCCCTCCTTTTCTTTACACACACTCTCTCCTTTGTCTCTCCCCTCCCAGAGCGGCTGCAGAGCGGCTCCTGTGATCCTAAGCCCGGTGAGCAGAACTCCACCCTGCGGCGGGAACTCAAGCAATTCTTCGGCTGGGTCCGCAAGCATGCGTACGGCTGCAGCGGCATGTCAATCAAACTGTACGACCAGTGGAGGGTTTGGCTGCAGAAATCGCACAAAACGCGCAACCAGGTAGGTAAGCAGAACCTCTCTCTCTTTTCACTATCTCTGCAGAGCTGCTCTCACAAACCCACACTCACAAACAGCCACCGCTGCTGCATTGAAGTCCCAAACTGAATTTCTGACCCTGCCTTTTTTATGCCATGTGGTCAGCACTGTTACAAACACAAAGGGGACTGATTTCTCTTGTACTGGCTGGCTCTGTGGAGTTTTAGTCCGCACTTTATGATCAGGTAAAACGTGCGGTTTTGGGCCCAGAATTGGGAGCATAAAAGTAGATATGCTTTTGTCGTGACCTCTGATTTTATTACATATTTTAACAATGTAGACTTCTGATCTTCAGCTGATGACCACAACAAAGAGAAACAAACATGTAAATATAATTAACAGCCCACTGTAATGTGCTCCTTTTGTGTTTGGTTTTCTCTTGGCATGAGGAGCCCCTTTCACAAAAATAACTCGGGCCAAATGGCACGCAGAGCCCCGGCATCTTCTGTGTTTATGTGACTTTGTGAGGAGTTCAGATCTTTCAGCCACATCCTCTGCTGTTCAGTCCTTGAACTCATGGAAACCTTCACTCCACCTGACTCAATTATCTCAGCAGTCTGCGTGTTTTTTGTGCTTTATAGGGCACACGCTGTCTCCTGAATAATGTCTTTGTTCACAAATCTTGACAGGTTCCCATTGATTACCTTGAGAGAAAGTAGCTGGGGAGCGACACACACAGAATATGAAAGAGATGATGCAAAGAATGACGCAGAGGAAAAGAGAGGACAAGAGAAAAGTGGCAGCCAGACAGAGCAATTATCGTGATTGTAAATTACATGGTTTTTCACGCAAAATTATCCCAGTATGAACCATCTGCTTTTGTCTTTTCAGATTCTACAAGACGATAATTCATAGCACCATCACTCAGCACCACTGTGGTGCTTAATTCAAGAAGAGCATAAAGAAACACTGACAGATAACTGGCCCCGAGGGTCCCAGCTGTGTGAGAGGTCCAACGCCCCGCTTGAGGGATACTGCAGTGTTTGGTCATACAGCCTTAACTTGAGTTTAAAGGGCCCGAGTGGAGGATAATTAAAGTGAGACAATGCAGCCTTTTTCTGCCATTTCCGCTGGCCAGATCTTTCTGTTAGATGTGTTTGCACAAACACAAGTATTTAGGCTGTTGATAACTGAACTTATATAGAAAACGTTATCGGAACATTTTTTAATAACTTAATGTGAGATAAGCAAGTCTTTAATGCTACATTGATGTCAAATGGTACTAAAGTATTACTGAAGCATCTACAAAAACAAATTGCTATGGCAGTAACACAATGGACTGGGAACAAAATGCATAAAACCGTAATCCTACTTTTCCAGGCCAAGAAACACAAAGTATTTTTGTGAAGCTGTGGTTTTCTCCAAGAAAATCTGAATTTTTCAGTTTTCTAGTGTTGTGGCCTTGTATATCTCTATATCTATTACTATTGGAAATAACTAGTTCAGGATTGGACTGCAGTTATTATATGATAAAATGTTATTTTTATTATCAATTAACTGCTGATCAGTTTCTCAATGACTGGATTACTTGATTTATCGATAAAATGTCAAAATGAAATGTGAAACTTGTAAAACAATATACCAGTAATTTGCTAAAGGCCAAGGTGACATAATGTTTTCTTTTGTCTTACTGAAACCCAAAGATATTCCATTTACAATGATTATAAATCAGAGAGAAGTTGACTGTACTGACAATCGAGGAACTGGAACCAATGAATGTTTGGCATTTTGCAACACAAAAATAGACTTAAAACAAGTAATTATCAAAATAGTTGGTGAATAATTTTCTATTGACCAACATAACATTTTATTCTCTGCTAGTTCAGTGAAAACTATATTTGTAGAAGCATCTAAAATGTTGTATGACATACCATTCATTAAAATTGTATCAGTAATTGAATACCCATGAGATAATGCCTCACTATCTGTACAATGTGTATACTATCCTGTGTCTGAGTAGACCATTTGTTTATATTTTTATAACTGCATATTTAAAAAATGTTTTTTGAGTTAAGTTCTACTCTTTTACTGCACCAGTAATGCCGCTAAAAAATGTATAACATATAGAAGAGTAAAAAGTCAAACTTGTCTTGAAAGTGTCTTGTTTAAAAATGCCGTTCATCAAGTCAACAAAGACAGCTGGATGAGCCTCCAAGAATTATTTAACCTTTTTAGTATTTACACATTTCATCACAACAATTTTTGTTTCTTGTTTTTTTTGCTGAGAAATGCAGTGACACAAACACACGACTACAGATGTAAACACACAGAGCCAGAATGTGATAACTCCCCTGGGTGGAATAAGACTGCAGCAGCGAGCAGGGTGGGGCCAGAGTGGGATCAATAAGTGCAGCTGAGGAGTCCAAGATGGAAGTTGCAGCAGAGCCGAGTCGATCTGTCAGCTCTGCTGTCTGGTGATGTGAGAGGGCGGCTGCAGGCCTCCTGGGAGTCACCTGTCAATCACACTCCTCAGAGTCATACTTAAAGTCCTGCATGATCTCACTCAGAGCCTCTTGGTTCTTGATGATCCTGGACAAAGAATGAGCCCAGAAAACACATCGGTTATTGTGTTACAAACGTTTAGGAATATCTTTTGACAGTTTTGTGATGGTGAGGTATAGTCTGTTAAAGTAGGTGGAAACAGGAAGTCCTGCAGCCGACAGCAGGTTGATAGTGAGTGAGTGGATGGGTCAGCAGGGAGCTAGCGCAGTAAACGGAGGGGTGGTAATAGCTGCACTTACTCGTGCTTGATCTCCTGAATCTTTTCTTGACAGTCCTCTTCCTCCGGGTGATCCTGGGCCCGCTGCCTGACCAGCTGCAGCTTGGCTGTCTGTTGAGAAGGCACATCAGATAAGATTTATGCAAACCATTCATCAGTGGAGGACGGAGGGGAGGAGATGGAGATTGAACTTGCAGAGAATAGGAGCTTTATGATAGTACTGGCAGACAGGAAGTGGAGCTAATATTATAACGGTGTGTAAAACTGTACTTAATGCTTCACATCACCTCTGAACACCAGATGTATGAGATGTGGACCGAGGCGTTTTCATTTTATCAGCAGTCTCCCTCGAACTGGCTGTTCAATGGTGATGAGCGTCACAGACTGAGTTTAGATTTCAGGTCACTAACAACACTGCATCATCACTAAATGACTTAAATTCAACTGAATTAGGAGTTTTCTTCCATAAGTGGCTTTTACTTTTACATAAATGTATGACTTGAGCTGCCAGCGTAAAAAGAATAACTGAATCATCAATGTGACAGTGTTAAACACATACAAGACAGCAATAATGAAAGGGTCTTGTACAAGAGCTGCCTCCTTGTGGCGAAACACTGGAACCGTCTCAAATATTAAACAAACAGTGTGAACTTGAATGGAAGGCTTACGTTTCATGTTGTTTATTTGAAACTGAGGTTAAGTGGATGTTTGAAACAGAAAAAATCTTGTAAACAGTTATAAAGCAATATTAATGTTTAATTACACCGTAAATGCATTCAAATAATTTATTAAAGGAATTTACAAATGAGGAAAATACAATGAAGAATAACAAATAAATTAACCCTCCAAACTGAACTGCATTTACATACAACTAAACAAATCAAAATGTCTTTTGAGAATATGATCCTTTTGAACACTGCCCTGTATTTGTTTGTGGACTACTATTTACTTAAGTTATTTATTACTCAAAATCATAATTGATGCATATGACACTTTTTTTTTTTCATATGCAAACATTGCATCATCCAGAACAGAGAACTTCTTGTTACATGGCTTGTCACAACTACGCAGTAGGCATTTTTTCTCTTATGTATCGACTGATTTAGGGCTCAAACGATTCATCAAGAAACCTAATTACTTCGTTTAATCCATATAACTCTATTCGCACTGTTTCGCACGGACGATTATTACTGTTGCACAACACTGTTTACCTACCAGTTCAAGTTTCTGCTTCTCTTTGCTCTGCAGGTTCTCAATGTGCTCAGAAAGGTCTGGCCTGTCAAACTCATGGTGCAGCCTCCCCTTGATCTCCAGCACTTCATTGGAGATGCCACAGAAGGCCTGTGTTACCTCATGGACCAGCTGCCTGTAGTGGTCGAAGTCATAATGGGGCCCTGTCCTCAAGTAGGCCTCGTGTCCTCTGGAAGGCAGCAGCCAAAACAACACCAACAAAAAAAACACAAAAACAAGCATGAATAACTGAGAAGGGCAGATTTCTTTGTTTAAGTGCCTGAAATGAAGATCAATGATCCCTGGAGACAGGAGGAAATGTGGTTGTGAAATTAGGTGTGTATAGTTATGTTACATCCACACATACTCTTCAAAGAGCCGATACGTCTCTACCCGCTCAGACTGCAGGTGATAAAACCTCTGGATCAGCGCTTTAAAGTCTGTAGGGATCTACAAGGGGGAAACACATTAAAGCAAGTTAACACCTGGCACGCACTGAATTAACAGAATATTAATCCACCCAAGTTGGATAAATATTATTATTATTTTTATTAATGTTAAAATCAAATAGATAATCTTATATGATTAAAGTGTTAAGCTATATATAGTTAAATCTTTGGCATTTCAACAGATTAAGTAAGGATTTTATTTCGGTTAAGAGCTCTAATAACCTGTGATGTTTGACATATTATTGGCCAAGTTATTATTAATCAAATAGATAACTATGCGTGAAGAATATAGTTAAGCTATATATAATTAAATCTTTACAAATATTTATATCCATAAATTATTATGAATTAATTATGTTTTTGCATTTGAACAGCTCTCATAACCTGTGATCTTTGACATATTATCAGCTATATTAATATTGATTAATCTAAAGATAAAAAAAACAACATTGTTGATATCATTTTGAATACCACTATTCAAAATGATATCAATGTCGACTACACTGTTAAGCAAATAGTGTTTATCATGAGGAAATAAAACAAAGGCTTGTTAGGGGGCTCATCTGTTTTAGCTTGAATAAAGTTACATGTACCAAGCAGCCCACTGGCAACAACTGCAGCTACAGTTGCCAAGTTAGCAGTAAGTTAGCTTGGCTTAGCTTAGCACATGTTAGGGTAATCGTTTTGAGGCATTCAGACATTTAACTGTAGTATAAAAATGCCAGCTACTCACCATGGTAACCTGCCAGAAAATACTGTCGCTGAGTTTCCACAGTTTATAACACTGACATGTTTATATTTTATAAATACAGAGCGCTGTTTCCCTCCTCCATGTGAATCAGCAACCTGCCTGCCATGTCCCCCGGAAGCAAAAACGCTGCGCAGTGTTGGCTTACAAAGTAAAAGCTCTCACACAACAGCAGCCTTAGAGGGTTCCTTCTGTGACACCTGGGTTAGGGTGAAACTGTCTTGTTTAATGAATACAGTTGAAGCATTGTTTAAACTAAAGCTTTTCTGTTTTAGTGCTACATTTGTAATGACATGTTCCTGTGTGATGATGCTGAACCTGAACCTTGAGCTGTTCCTACAGCTGTGTGACAGTGTTTCCCAATTAACCCATAGCAGCTTGAGAGTTAAAATTTTATAATCATACACACTACAACATTAGAAAACTGTTGCTTCAGTTCAGTTGTTCAATATTTGCATGTTCTTGAATGCCTTGTATATTTTTTTATTGTGTTTGTGTTTGCATGCTGTGTAATCAGTATTTTTTATATAATCTTTACCATAAGGAATATAAGAAAGTGCCTTGAGTTGCTGTGGTAGAGGGCTGCAGGCCCTGCGACTCCCCTCACTTCAGTGTGTAACAGGGAGGACACCTGCCAGTCTGGGTGCAGGAAGGCACAGCCAGTAACCACATATTAAAATGGAGAATAGAAAAAAAACTGCAGTTAAAAATCGATTGGTATGTGCCTTGATCGACTGTCAGCCTCCGCTTGCTTTTAACCTGATAGTATTATCTGTGTCTGATATTTTAGGTAAGTGCCCCCTCTGAAGAGCTTGGTCTGAGGTGGATGTGGCTTCCGCTGGGTCTGAAGATGTGTGAGCTGAACCAGGGATGGCTGGTAACATAGGTGTCATTTACACTGGGGACGCTGGGGACATGTCCCCACCACTTTTTGAAATTGCTGATTCAATCCCCACAACTTTTTTAAAGCATAATTTGCTAAAGAAAACGAAAACGAAAAGAAATACAGCTTGCAGTTAAATAACAAATGAAAATGCCTTCAGAAAGGTTTATTTGCACATTAAGAAAACATGTAATGCAATTAAAATATAGAAGAAACAAATGTGCAGTGTCCAAAAAAAGTACCTTAAAATACAATAAAAAACAAGCAACTGATTATAAAATTACCCAAAAACGTGCATGCACCAGTCAGTAACTTTAACAACTTCTTGACACTGTTTCTTTTTGGTCAAGTTTTCCATTATCTCCCTTTGAACATGACAAAAGAGGAGGGAAGACTAAATCATTCCTGCATGTGTGTTGCCTCAGCAGGGATGATATTACATGATAAAACTTTCGATCTACAGGAGAAACAGATCTAAAAGCTACACAGAATGTCTGAGAGCGGCACCGCTTTATATTCTGTTATATTTGTATATTTTGAAAAGTCATCTACCACCTGAATTTTGTGTTTCCTTTTACATAAGGGTCATTTACATTACATTTTTAGTCCTCTACAAAATTGCAAAGCATCTGTATTTATATTTCCATAATACTACACAAGTAAACTTTGTCCATTGATGTCCATTTTATGAAATATCATGTGGTGCCACCATCAACAAACGACCACTTTGGGACTTTTATGTTGAAATCCATTAGAAGACAGGAAGTTGAATAATATACCAATTTGCCAAGGTCCCATTGAAACAGCAAGTAGGTTTGTAACTCTTTCTCAAATCTGGAAAAATGTAAAATTTTAACAGCTGGTATGTAGTTGCCACTTTTGGATCTCATTTGGTATGACCTCAGAAAAACAATTAATATAAAGTGGTTTCCATGATAGGCATTTAGTTTTTGTCCTTATATATTCAATTTATGACTTTTACACATAAAGTACTTTTATTGTAGAATAATTTGGAATAGATTTTTCTGCAATTTGACACACTTTTTCTTACATTTCAGAAACAACAGATTATTTTTAGTCTTTGTACAATATCATGAGAAAAATGCCCCAAAAAATATTTAGAACTAGTAATTTCACTTTGGTAACTATGTAATATTAGTAATATTTAATTAACTATAACTGTTTTATCAGATGCCACTCCCTGGTAAAGAAAAACTGCTCGCCATGGACAGCATGTTAATTTTGACCCTGCAGGAAGAGTGTAGTCGCTAAAAGAAGCAAAAAATGTTGTGTCTTAAAGAAAATTTAAAATGAAACCTATATGAAGCAATATGTTGCTCTTGTGTGTGCTTCCATTTCTTATGAGGAACTGCATTTTTTTTGTGAACATGTTGGCGTAGCAGCCCGTCCTCACTTGATTTATTATGCTGCTTTACGACCCATGCCGTGTTGGCTGTGTCAAACCCAGGACTTTTCACATTTCGATTGCCCTGTGAAATCAAGTAAATGTAGAGTTATTTTCAGTTTGAAGCCAACTTTAGTCCTAACAAAATGTAGCAAAGCATTTATTCCAACGGAAATGGTGGTGACCCTTCCATATTTAGATCTCATTTAGGTCATACATGGAAGAGATGCTGCACTCTAAATTAGTATCCCCATTTAGTTAAGTCCATTTACTACTTCTTTTTAACTCAAGGAGCTCTGACAAGTTTTGGATTTTGAAGTCAACTAAATGAGTTTTTGAAAGTTAAACTTGTATTAATTCATTGTGTTGACTATTTGAGACTTTTGTCAGATATGTATGTGTTGATTGAGCTTTGGTATGTAAGTTACCAGTTGAAAAAAAGTTGCTGAGTTTGAAGGAAACCATGGCAAAAGTTGAAACATGGACATTAACTAATTATTAGGGTTAAGCATGTACTCGGTTGAAACGAGTATTTGTTACAGATAATGTACCTTTTAGGATCATGAGAGTAAAATGTGTCAATATCTGTTTTCTAATAAACTATAAATATAGGAACCCTTTTTTTAAAATCGTTCTCTACTATTGTAATCAAAAACATTGCTCAGAAACTCAATTCTGAGTCTGTTCCATGAATAGTTTTCTACTAAAGCCACTTCTGATTAACCCATTCCAATTTCAGGCTTGATTAACTCACTTCCAGTTAGTCCCACCCGCGTCCAGGTTAAGCTGAGTACGGATACAGATACATAAAATTGAATTTCTTGAACAGATACAGATAGTGGTGTACTTCCTCATCACTACTAATTATACACTGCCGATAAGTCACATATTCAGATTCAAACCAAAATCTAGACACTTTTGTGGTAAACAAGAAAAGCAGTCAAAGATGTGATGAATTAATCCTTTCTAACATGGCCATGGAGCAACAGACAAGATTCTCTCTCGACAAAGAAACATCTCTCCCATAATATCCTCTCAAGTACAGAACCACCAGCAAACAGTAATCACAGACAAATGTTGGCTTTCTAACATGGCCACTCCCTGGCTCTTCCTTAGAGCACAAAGACATGCAAATGTATGTATATAGCAAAGAATGTCACCACTGCCCTCGCTGTGTCACCCACTTGTCTGTGTTAAAATCTCACATACATGTCTGCAGACGTCTATTGTGAACCATGACCATTTGATTAATAATCAAATGGTCATGGTTGACATGGTCAATAATCTCGTGGTTCTTACTTTGAAATGTTACAATATTGTGACCAAAACTTTTTTCCCCAAGTAAAATACAATGAGTACAAATAATCTCGAAAATGATCTGAATCTACTATTTATTTATATATTTCACAGGTACCTGACAACAACCTTACACAGTGGTCGATGTGAGCCAGCTGTGTGACCAGCTGTGAATGAAGAGGGGATGAAGGGATCAGAGGATGATGATGGGATGAAGGGATGAGGAAAGCAGGGATTGGGGGAGGAGGGGAGTAGGGATGAGGAAAGCAGGGATTGGGGGAGGAGGGGAGTAGGGATGAGGAAAGCAGGGATGAGGGGATCAAGGGTTGAGGGCATGAGGAAAGCAGGGATAGGGGGCAGAAGGGATGATGGGATAAGTTCAAATCCATGTCGGCAGAGCTGCAGTATGTACAGCACGACCATAACATGGATGGAGTATTTTCAGACCCCAACATCCACATATCTTTTTTTTGGTCAAAACTTGATCAGCTGTTTATATTCAGTTAGTAGTTGATCAAAAGTCAGTGTTGGCGTAACCTCAGGTGTTTTGGTTAACTCTCTAATTTGTTCATATAGGTCGTCAAAGTTTGGGAGCGGAGATGAGGGTGATGAAGACCTTGGAGACTCAGGGAATGGTATATGAGAGTTTCTTGTCTTTGCAGTGCTTGGTCTTTCTGGCTCCTGCTGTTCAGCATTCTTCTCAGGGCTGAGTTGCGTAGCACCCCATTGGTCTCTCCCAAAGAGGCCTACACAGCAGCCTGTATTTGTCCATAGCCGGACATTGCAGTCCAACCCCGCAGTAATTATGTTTTCACAAGCGGGGTCACATTTAACACTCACCACTCCTGTGAAGTGAGTTTGCCAGGAGCCCAACAGAGGAGGTGGACACAGTGACACACGCCACCCATGTATATCCTCAAATGGCCCTTTGTCTGCCTGTTTTTTTAACCCAAATTCCTGAATGTCCCGCAGATAAATCTTTCCAGTACTGTCCCCAGTCAGTAAAATCTGTTCATTGACATCAGTCGACATGGTGGTAATGACGGCACTTTCATCATTTACTGCTCTGAACTTTACTAACAGACCTCCTTTGACATTAACAGACCAGGCATTGATGTAGCCATCTGCAGAAATCAGCAGTGTGGCTGTGTCAATATTGACCTCCCTTGTCTTCAGACATAAGATAAGAGGACTGGTAGTCTTATTCCCAGTCAGAGTTGTAGATTTTTTATGTATGTTATTCTTTTGACTCTTCTGAACAGGCAGACTCCCTGTCCGGCCTTGAGCTTTTCTTCCTGCCATCTGTACTCTAGGGCCCTCACTGGGATTGAGCCAGCAGAGAGCCTCGGCAGTCTCAGCTTCCCAGATAACAACATTTCCATTCCTGGCGGCGGTAACCAGCATATTTCTGTGCACATCCATTGAGGAAATGTCATTTAAATAATCATGCGTCAAATCTGTTGTCATATTCTTCTAAATCCAGGTCAAAAATCCTCTTGGAGTTTCTTCCAGAGACAAACACTCTGTTGTTAATGCAGGCAATACCCGTCACCTCCCTCGGCACAGTTACAGGAAGAACGCCGAGCTCTGTGCCGTTGTTAAAGTTCCACAGTCTCAATTTCCCATCCTGGGAAACTGTGATTAGTCTGCGTTGCGCTTCATCAAATGACATGGCAGTGAGCCCCTCATTCTGACCTGGAGTGACCTTGAACTGCATGATGGCCTTTCCTGTTACGATATCCCACACTGTCACCACACCGTTTTGGCAAACAGAGACAACCTTTTTGAAGATGTGGTGATAAAGAGCATCGCAAAGGGGCTTGTCGTGGGATGTTAAGGTTTCTTTGAAAACGTCTGTTCCTCTTCCAAGATATTTTCCTATATCCGAGTTAGCCAGGACTAACTCATTGTTGTGTATGTTATAACACACACTGGAGATTGGGGCCCTCCCCATGTCTTGAGCCTGGAAGCTTTGTCTACACATCCAGCCGTCCTCGGACCACACGCGTACATTCTTGTCTTCCGATAGACTGACAAATATTTTTGTCTTGGATGAACTACCGCAGATGGCAAATGAGTTGAGTGGTGTAAAGTATCGGATCTGACTGCACATATCATTAAAGACAGGGACTTTAACGCAGAGAAAGTCTTTAGATGATTCTTTCAACAGGGCTGAAACACAGACTGTTTTTTACGTCCGCAGTGAGATTTCCTCATACAGCTCTGGGCAGAAGAGGCCGTTTTTCTTTATGTCGTAGGAGATAAACACAGACAAAAAGCCTTTTACATCACCAAACGAAAACACTGCTTTAGTGTCTTTGGACCAGTAGTTCACGTTCACTATGTTGTCCTCTACTATTAAAGAGTGACTGATTTTAAATGTCTCAGGGAAGTCATTGCAGTCATAGAATAACAGTTCCCTGTCAGAAGTGGAGACAGCCAGCTGTTTCAGTTCTCTGAGGTACACCATGTCACGAACACACATTTTTTTGACGTGTGAAAAAGGAAGTGTCTTTTTGGTTTTGTATAATTCAATTGTATATTGCATGTCAAACCTGTCAGTCCAGGCTTTGAGAATACCATCCGAGCTGATGGAGAGGTACTTACCTCTCTGGTAACTTCTTGTTTGTCCTGTTAATTCCTCATAATCCTGATCAGTTTCCCTGCCATCCTCGTAGGGAATGAAAAGCAGACGAATGATTGCTTTACAGTGATCCACAGGTATCTTGGTGATAGGTTTGGGAAAGGCTTGATTTTTATAATATATGCTTTCTGATGCCTTATTTTTATTGATCGAATGATCTTCTCCTGGCTCGTAAGATGCCTTCAAGCTACCCGTCAGTGATGCAGACAAACTATTAAATGCTGCCTAAAAGGCAGTTTGAAACCAATGTTCATAGAGATGCCTTCACTCGAACGTAATACCTTCTGAGACACCACCTAATTTTTTTACACTCCCACTGGCTTTTGGGTTTTCTCTCTTTTTCCGCCCTCCCCATCTGACTACATCCTACGGTCCCACCTCGCTTATGTGCACCCCGTACTTCTTTCACCAACATATCTTTCTAACCTACCATACTGCCCCAGTATCAATCCAACCATTAAAATGTTGAAATGAAATGAATAGACAAAACATCTGACAAATCAGAAACACATCCAGACAAAAACATAAAACATCTATTATATTCTGTTAATCCTTTATCAAAAACCTGAGACGCAATAAAGATCTAAGAATGTCAATGAAATGCATATATCAGTGTGTATGTGTGTGTGTGTGTGTGTGTGTGTGTGTGTGTGTAGTACATATGCTCAACGACTGACTGTGACTGATTCACTCTACCTTGCATCCGATAAGGAAAAGTATCTTATAATGGGTAATACCCGTTACCTTAAATGTAGGAGATTTTGTGTGGTTTGCGGACGTTCACGTGCATGGAATGAAATTGATTATTCTATGAAAATGTCTTTGTCTGCGTCACTTTTCAAAAAGAGCTTAAGACAGCAGTTACTACTCAAAAATGTTCATGCTTGAATTCTCTAAACGGCTGGGGACTAAACAAGTTTCTAAATTAGTTTTTCTGTTTAGTAATTTGTTTGAATTTTACTGTTATTTCCATTTGCCAAAAGTTTCTATTTATTGTATTTTACCTATTTAAATAATGCTTAAGGGATAGAAATGATACTGAATGAATGTGCTTTTTTTTGTAGTATCTATGACTAGACAATATGTTAGTGCTTCAAATACAGGTCTACCATTTGCTTAGTGTTTGGGCCCCTATACAAGCTTCAGAAAGCTTACCAAGGTGTCCCTTTTCTCAAATGTGCATTATTTCTTATGAGTGTATCTTAATGATGTGAACTGTGTGTGTGTGTGTGTGTGTGTGTGTGTGTGTGTGTGTGTGTGTGTGTGTGTGTGTGTGTGTGTGTGTGTGTGTGTTAGGTACTTTACAGCTAACCAGCACCTAACACACACACATACAGGTTTGACAACCTTGGGGAGAGCTGTTATTATTATTATTATTCTGGTAGTGTTGCATGCAGTTAAAAAAACATATTCAGTAAAGTAGATTGTTAGTTTATTTTCCCTTCATAACTCATGTCACTGGGGGCAAGCTAGGTACTGTAATTAGGCCAGTTAGGTCATGGTATGTAGACCTATCTGAGACCTGTAGCCTAAATATGGAGGGATCTTGTATTAACAGGACAGAATTTATGCAAAAAAGTTCCTTTTTTATCTTGGAAGCACAACGAGATCCACTTAGTAGCTGTCTTTGGGCTTTCCATTTCTGAAATTTTATTTTTCAATTAACTAGTCTGGAGGAGAAGTCTTTAAAACTGGAACATCTACTGCACTGGAGCATACATTGTGGTGAGACAATGCCTCTGGCAGCTGGCTGCCACTAACCAATCACATGTTTCTCTACACAATTAGAAATCCCAATCTTTCTATTTAACTACAGAGGGTGTATCATCAGTATGTACTATTATATGGAGTGATGCTTGTGAAGCACAACATCTAGGCTAAATATTTCCAAAAACCGTTCCTGTGGTGTAGAAAGACTACCTGTTGCTTTATATCTTGCAGACCCATTAAAAAGAATTGCAGTCCATCCACTGGGGGCTTATGTGAGCCTTGCCTGCTTTGTGTTTATGCGATTAGAAAGCATTATTCCAATATGGAGGAAAGAGGTCGCAACGCTACTACCGTGCAGACGCATGCACTCCTACGCCTTCAGTCTCCCTCTGCCGTTCATTGGTCCATTCAGCGTCTTCAGCACCACGCAGGCTGAACAGCGACACACAGCCATGCAGCTTTCATCAAATGAGGATGCCGAGCGGTGAAGGCTGCCCTACACGGTTACTCTGATACTGATGATCTGATTTGATTTTAACCCTGGTGCCATTGTTCCATCAGTCTACAGCAGATGTTGACGATCTGTCTATTTGCAGCTAATTTTATCCCTCGTTTTGATCGGGGACAACCCGCCTGTGTCGTTTAACTCTGCAAGAGGAAGAAGCTGCTTTTCGCATCACAGATGCTCGGACTCCCATATTTTGTTTGTTTCACCGGGTTTCCCTTCCATCGAGTCGACAGGCATGACGGACAGTAACGCCGCCGCTCGGGTTATATGCAGCAGCAGAATCTCATGTACAGTGCCGCATCAACAAGCCTCACTGCCCGACCACCGGGTCCCCCTGCCGGCGCCCCGGTGTCCGCCAGTCCCCCTACGCCTCTTGTGACATGACAGCTCGGGGAAGAAAGAAGAGGATCAAAGGTTACGGGCAGGGGTTGAAGCAGGAGCGCAGACGGGTCAGATCCTTGAGGAGAGGGCACACTGAAAACAGACAGTGTGCACTGTTTGAATGGAGAGGATACACTCATAGCCTACCTGTATAAATTCATGTGATACTTAATTAATCCCTGCAGGATATTTCTCCTGTGGATTGCAGCCTCCGGAGAGGTCAGAGCACCGGGTCAGCCACAGAGCAGCGCCCCTGGAGCCGGTTGATGTACCCATACATCAGCAGGACGGATGCCTGGTGGCACAGAGGGACTGAACCTGGATCCTGGTCTCACTGGACCCAGCTGACCCCCTTTCTGCGATTTCACAGAAGACTTGTGATTCTGAGTTGGGCCTAGTGGGTAGCACCCACCTTCGCCTTACAGTTCTATCTGATGCACGGCTTCATAGTGTTGATACTGGTCGACTCCCAGTCAGCAGTGCTGTTCCCCAGGCCTGTCAGTCTCTCTTGGCTGGTCCTGACCATCACCTTTACCTGCACAGCCATGGGCTGCATACAGAGCATAGCCTGTAACAAGTCACGCATCAAACGAGAGAACATCGTGGTGTACGACCTGACCGCCACCATAGACCACTGCCCGACTGTCATTGAGGAGAACTCGCCCATAGTGCTTCGCTACAAGACGCCCTATTTTAAAGCCTCGGCGCGGGTTGTGATGCCCCCTATTCCGCGCAATGAGACCTGGGTGGTGGGCTGGATCCAGGCGTGCACCCAGATGGAATTTTACAACACCTATGGAGACGTTGGCATGTGAGTTCACACCTCTGTCACCTGCGTCCCCAATAGGCTACACTGTATATGGGATAAGATACCCAACAAAAAAAAGTGTGCCCGTGCCGTGCGTGCGTTATAGCCTGCGTGAGGGTGTTCGTGCATGCTTGTACACTCTTTATAATAACGTGTTCATGCTTGTGCATCACACAGAGTTGCAAGGAGGAGCATTTGCGCACGCAGCAGGTTAACTGTGCGTGTCAGCCTCCTTCATTCAAACGCCCACCGACAGATTCTGTTCCTGTGACTTTGGCACCTAAATAGAAAAGCTGCTATTATAAGGAGCTAAGCAACAGTTGATGCTCTCACACTCAAATTGTGCCCACGGAGACATGTCCTCCCCCACACCCCCACAACACACACATATTATCTGGAGGGCATATGTGAGGGGGTGTTTAATCCTGCTGGGTTTAGGGAGTGGGTGGGTGTAGGGGTGAGAGGACGGGGCTTAGTGCAGCCGGTCATCAGATTGGTCATGAAAGCACAACAAATAGCTGAAAGGGGGCCACCAGATGACAAACACTGTCGGGCACAACAAGGAGATAATGATAATCCATTGACACCCTGAACCACTACACATCATTTACAGGCGGCTGTTGCAGTCTCAGCGCAAGCTTGTGTCTGGAAAATTATTTTAAAGCCTTTCTGAAATGATCTTGTTACTTCTGTTGTTTTCCTTGTAAACAAAAATCCACAGCTGTTTATACCTCAGACACATGAGTATGCCAACAGTTCTTTATTCAAATATGAAGGAGAGTCACCAAAATTCAAAACAAAGGAACTGCTTTCACTCCCAAATTGACTGGCGACTCATTTCTTGTGGTGAACAGTGCTTTTCTTTATCAAATATCAATGATTTAGTCTAAAATATGTTTGAAAAAAATGACCAAACCCCCCAAAAAGTATAAAAAGTCACAGTGAGATAAAGAGAAACTCAACAAATCCACACATTAGAGAAGCTGGAACCTCAAAATGTTTAGCTGTTTTTGCTGGATAAATGGCTTAAATGATTAATAATATAATTTGATACAAAATTGTTATATAGTTTTACTGAGTAATCAAAAAACAGTTTTAGCAGTATGTGAATGTGATTTATTTTTAATGGCAGGACAAATTACTTTCAATTATCAGCTTAGAAACTCACAAAAAAGCTTCTCATGCATTATTCTCTTCAATAATATATGAGAATGCACCTCAAGTTTTATTAGTAAAATAAAAAGCATCTTCAGGTCTTTAAGAAGCAACTTCTCATCGTGCTGCCGTGATGTAGAAGTGTACCCCCGGGTGTGCAATAAGCTAGATCCGGCTTTTGCTACACAGGCAATACTTGTTAGTAATTAATTGTTTGTTTTGGTCTTTTCATGGGATTTGTTTTATAGTAATAAAAACATATCACCAGGCAGATCCTTTAAAAGGTACAATGTATAAAATATGGCCAAAATTTTAGTTTAAAACATTTTTTAAAATGAACTAACATTATCAACAGAATTTGAAGAAGATGTCTTCTGAATCTTCGTCTTTCCACTATTCTAACAACACCAACTCTGGTTTGGTCAAAATAAACTCTTATTCACATATTTAGATGAAACATATTATCATATTCTGCCTCTACACACTGTCTCTGCCTCTGGGTGCCCCTCAGCAGCTAACAGGACCACTGCACGGCTAACTGACCTAACGGCAGTTAGCAGCAGTTATGACCTGATATGTGATATGCTGCCCCCTATTTTTTGGGACTATGAATTAGACAGGTGGAGCATAGTCTCAGTTCTTACACATTGTACCTTTCAGTGGCACACAGTTACCCAGAAATCTCTTTGTATCCAGTCTCATACTGTCTGTCCTTTCCCAGGTCGAGCTGGGAGCTGCCTCAGCTACGAGAAGGCCTGGTGAGGGCCATCAGCGACTCTGACGGTGTGAGCTACCCCTGGTATGGAAACACAACAGAGACTGTCACCATAGTGGGCCCCACCTCCAAGCCATCCCGCTTCATCGTTAGCATGAATGACAATTTTTACCCCAGCGTCACCTGGGCTGTGCCGGTCAGTGAATCCAACACTCCCTTACTGACTAACATCAAAAGGGATCAGAGCTTCACCACGTGGCTGGTGGCACTCAACACCACGTCTAGGGAAAAGATCCTGCTCCACACCATCAAGTGGAGGATGAGGGTCGATATTGCAGTGGATCCGTCCCTGCCTCTGGGCTCCAGGGCCAGGCTGGTAGGCCGTGTGCACCAGGACCAGCCGCGGGTGCTGTCCCGCATGGAGCCCATCCCTCATAACGCCATTGGGAGGCCCAACGCCAACGACGCCCAGGTTCTGATGTGGAGGCCGAGGAGAGGGCCTCCGCTTGTTGTCATACCGCCCAAGTAGATTGTTGAGAGCATCTGATTGGCCGTTTGTTATATCACAGTGGGCCACTTCCGCAGTGAAACAAGAAAATCTCATGAAAAGATGATAAACAGACCAAATGAATAAGCAGGCTGAGACTTGAACTGTCTGTGGCACAAATCAGAGTTGCAGTCTTTTCCGTGTAAAATCTTGAGGGGACAACTGCCTTAATTCCCCACCGCTGCCTTTGACATTGCAGAAAGTATGTTGGTCTGTACTTCTGGTGCTGTTGAGCTGGCCATCACTCCAGCCCAGCACAACTGAGCAAGGCTAACTTTGAAAATCCGCCATTAGTGCTGGGTTGTAACGCAAACCTGTACTGTAGCTACTCAGGCCCAGAAAGAAATGATCCAGCCTAAATACAAACCCAGTTTAAAAAGGTTCTTGAGCCTTAACAATGACATAATGCTGGTCTGCTCTGTACTATAAAGTGCTGTGTAAGAGAGTGTGACCAAGGAAAGGTGTTAGTGTTTATGCGTCATACACGTCCAAGAAGAACAACACTGCTGTGGGATTTATTCATTACGGACAGAGAAAACTATTATATCAACTGAAATGTTACTGGATGATGTGCTTTTAGAGATGATGTGAGTGTGGGTGTACAGGCGTGTGTGTATGTGTTTGAGTGTTTTCTATAACGGAGCCCTAGGGTTGGGTCCGGGCTTGCTGCTTTGTCACACCAGACTGCCTCACACACTCTCACACACACATACACACACAAACACCAGGGGCCTCATTTGTGATAATGCTACAGGGAAGGTAATTTTTCAAGATCATTTAAAAAAACTGATAGATTGTCAACATACATGCATCCTCAGAACTACTTTGCTTTTTCACATATCACAGAAAATGTATAAATCACAGCTTGGATTTGGTTATATGCACAGGATTTGTGCACTGAGAGGAATCTTAAATGAAGCCCTGCAGCGGGATTTTTGTTTTTTTTACACTAACAAATGGCCAGTTCATCCAAGCTGCAGAGCTTCTCCCTCCCTGCCTTTTGAAAGCCAGTGATGCCTGTGTTGATGACAGCCTTCTAGATTTAGTCTTTCCTGTGTCTCAATCTAAACAGATTTGTGAGGTGAAGAAGCAAGAAGTCATAAGATGAGCCTGCCTTCAGTGGCTGCAAGAGGCAGCTATAATACGTCTATATCAAGTCAATATATGTTGTTTAAGGTTAAAGATTGTGGTGAAAGAGTACTGTATTTACACTAGAAGACTTTAAGAATAGGTTCAGCTCAGTTACAAAAAAAACCCATAGCTTCTCACTTCTAGCGGTATGTAGCCATGCAAAGTTTTGAAATGTCAAATGTATAGATTTCTGCCTCCCAAACAATAAAAAGGAGGTGTACGACATTTCTTTAGTGATCACTGCTTTGACAAACTGCATTTAGCTTTTCTATGAGGGTGATCTCGGCAAAGCTTTGAGTTAAATGCTAACATGCTGATGTTTAGCAAGTATAATGTTTGCCATGTTCATCTTCTTAGTTTAACATGTCAGCATTTCAACAATTGCTATTTAGCACTAAGTACAGCTGAGGCTGATGGGGAATCCCTTTTCTTGCAGGTATTTCATCATAAGAAAAAGTTAAAACATATTGGACAATTTCAAATTTGGACCTAACAAAGGTACTAGAGGAAAAGTCAGTTAATCCGCAAAGTTATTACAATTCGTCCTCTGGGCTCTCTGCGACAAATTTCATGGGTTCTATATCCAGTACTCACTGAGATATTTTACAAAAAAAATTAAACATGTCATCTAGGTGGCACTAGAGGAAAGGTTGAGGAATTACCAAAGTAATCAGGATATATTGTCTAAGAACTACTGATATCTGTACCGAATTTTGAGGCAATCCATCAGAAGTTGTTGAGATAGTTCAATCTGAACCAATGTGGTGGGCCGATTGACCTGCTGACCAATATTGCTGTCCCTAGAGGTATGCTGCCAGCATGTTTAAAAATTATATATCTGAATATCTGATATCTGAAAACCTGCAGAAATATAACCAAAACAACCTACATACTGGTGGAAGTAAAAAAAAAGAAAGTTTTTGTTGTTGTTGTTTTGTGTACTTTGGGTGAACTGACCCTTTAAATATTGGTGCAGTATTTGGTTTACAAAGACATCCAGTCTTTTGTGCCATTATGATCTTTTATAAAATGTGTTGTTATGAAGCTTCATAGGTGAAAATGAAAACAGTGTGCAGCTTGGAGAATATGAACATTTCAAAATCTTGTTGAATCTGAAAGTGTTGCTTACTGTTTTCCAAGCAGGTCTATACATTGTATTTCTGTTTGTACTCACTCAGCACACAGTGGACCAGTGAAACAGGTCGTGCTGAAGTGCTGAGCTGGTCAAGATGAGACAGAGCTGAAGAGAGATGGAGGATGTAACCACCTTATCTTACCCATGCTGCTCATTACTCCTGGTGCAAACCGAACAAGCCTTCACACAAACACACACACACACACACACCTCATCTTGAGAGACACCAGAGCCGTAATCACTGGAAGGAGTGTTTTGTCTGTGTATTGTGCACAGGAGTATCTGAGAGCCCACGTTGACAATCAAGGGAACCATCTAGAGCAGCAATTTAAACTGGAAAAACTAACTAGGTGATCTTTATTGGTCAGTGATTTTATTCCGAGAATTGAGGCTTTTAATGGGTGAAACAAAGCGGAAATTTTTTTTCACATGTTCCCCCGATTAAAATGAAGTGTTAAAAAATACACTTATACTTGACCATGAGGTCACACAGTCCGCTGTCTGTGTGTATCAGGGCCTCAATTGTCTTTTACAGTAACAGATGTGCCTGAGGACTGAAGGGTAGAGCGGTACGTGACCCTTCATGAGGAGCTTGACTCGTTAATATCTACTTGTTCTGCTGCTTGACTGGAGTCTAATGCAGTTATTGGTTTCAAATGACCGGGTAAAGGTGTTTTACAGTGTTATAATATAAAGGACATGAAACTCTGGCGTGTTACAGTCATTTCTCTCAGACTGTCTGGCTTTTGCATGCAGTGTTTTTAAACTCATTAAAACAAATGCCAAAAAAAATCCAAGTGTGAATTTATTTATGTTATGTAGTTTGCAATTCTAAGGCGACACATCAAGTATTATATTAAACAAGGTAGACGTGTAATTGTGCAAACAATAAGGATTTAGATGTTGAAAGAAATGACAGGCTGCAGAGATGGCTTCATGATTAATTGTAAAGAATATATCACTGCAACGCATTGCAGCCCGAGTTGTACGGCTTTAAAAATCTGATGAACGTCCACATGCCTTTTGATTTAGCAGATTAAAATATAAATGTGTGTGTTTTAGTGTGGAAAAGTCCTGGGAGGACAATCACAATGACTTTAACACAATAACACATTCAGAAAAGTTAAAGGAAACATTTGTCTTTTATAAAAGATTCACATATTGGTAATTCAAATAACAAAGTTATTAATTAAACCCGCTTTATCCCCTCTTAACTGGGCCACATACAGTAATGTTTGATTACTTTGCCACAAAATCAACAGAATATATTGTTACATGAGCACAGGACATAAGGAGCTGGATGCTTATTATCAGTGGCTTTGAAAAGACACATAAATGCCTATTTAATGAATGAATAAGTTATACAGACAATTCATTTAGATTTATAGATGACAATTGAAATGGTGCTCCCATTAGTTATACCCAAGTTTAACACTTGAACAAAATAATCTTCACCTCATTATCAAATAATAACCCCTGTTACAGCCGAGATTAGTTTATTCCTGTAGCATTTTATTCATTTACCCAGATTACTGTCAAACATTAAACGGCACCAGACAGACAGACCAGAGTCATACAGTAAAACAATTCTGTCACCGAGGCACACTGTATATGTTAGCAAAGACGCCCCGGTGTCTATATGTTGCCCAAATTAGCATTAGCAACATGACAGTCATAAATTAGGAAACAATAATAGTTATGGTTACTGCTCTTGGTGTGTTGGGTTGTTTTGCCCCAGGTTGTGCCTCCTAGGCAGACAGACCTCTTGAGCTGTGTACAATTCCCCCCCCCCCCTCCCCCGCCCCCCCCCCTCCCGTAGCAGGCTACATCCCAAACCATGGCCCCAGTGCTAACCTTGACCATTTGACTGTTAGAGCATGCGGTATTGTACACAGTTTAAGGGCAAACAGTGGCTGGGAACGCTCACTTCAGGGAAAAAAATGTGCTTTCAGAGCTCAAAGTGGGACTAGAAAGACCGTCAAAGCCTTAAATACAGCAACAACAAGCCAACAGTGTGGGCTTGTTCACACTTATCAGAAACAAGTGGCTTTGAAGAAGCTTGAGAAACTCCTGCCTGTCCGCCTCTGTAGTCAGTTACTGTAAAGGCGTGATTGATGGGGCAGTAACAGCAACTGGCAGTCAAACAGGTTTTTAATCAAGACAATCAGTCGGTCCTGTTAAGAATATCTCTGTGGCTGCCAGGATTAGCTCTACAGCGGCAAAAAAAGAGGAACATACAAATCTATTTTGCCACAGTTTTCTTCTCTCACTGGTTACCCTTGTCAGAGGCACTTTTGGTGTAATGAGACCCATCACAGCATTGTGGTTGCTCTTTTTTTTAACCTTCCTTTTTACTCTCCCTGTCCTCTGTTCCCAACCTGCTTACCTCCTCTACTCCTACTCCTCTTCTCTGTCTCCTCCACTTAGTGATCTCAATATATGATAAAGACCTTTCCCCTTCTTTTTCCTCCACATCCTGACGCTTCCACAGGACCTCCTACTGCTGCTGTAGTGTCAGCCGTGAGTGTACTACGCCCTGCTGGGGTTGGGGGATGTCTTGCCTTCGTAGCCGTACAGGAAAGTGGCCACGATGACCAAAATGGCCCCCAGGAAGAACACCCTGTGGACGACAGCAGACGACAAAGTCAGCTCAAGAAATTGTGATAATATAAGAAAGAAAAACAAAGACGTGAGACAAGGGAAGAGGTAGTGACTGTATCCTCTACCCAGTGGGGTCGAAGTCCTGTAGCCAGAAGTACGATATAAGAGTTGACAGGATGATGGAGAGCGATGTAGCAAAGCCCTTGAGGATGTTGTCTGCATACTTGATGACCGCTGCTATGACCAGACCACCCAGCGCCTGGAGAAACAACAAACACAGACACAGATGGACGAAGGCATGACCTGTACGGGCCAACAGGGAGTCTGATCCATGAAATAAAGAGTCTGTTACCCCAGAGGCTTGATAATATCTTTGACAGTTTTGGACAGTATTAAATCACTGGCAGTGGAGTGAGTGTTACCTGCAGCGCTACGACAGTCCAGGTGACCGTGCTGTATCCCTGAAACATTCCCGACTCCGCCACCCTCTCTCCATCGTAGGCCAGCATCCCAAAGAAGCCAAACACCAGGCCAAACATCCCTGGAAACGCACACAAAAGTAAAAGTGTGAGCTAAACGTTTGTCTAAAGATTTCATTGGTGTCAGATCAAAATAAACGTAAACTCTTCCAATTAAGTTAAAGAGAGAAATTCAGATGGTCACTGCATGTTCATACAGAACAGACACACTTAGGGCCTTGTGAATGTAGCCTTAGGGTGAATAAAAAGACTGCTAACATGCTCACAATGAGAATGCTATTATGCCAACATGTTGCTGTTAGAAAAGGAATAGTGTTTTTCACCATCTTAGTTTAGCATGTTAGCATGCTAACATTTGTCAGTGCTTCAGTCCTGCACCTGGCCAAGAAATAGTCCGACACATGACCATAAAGCTGCATATTATTGTTTTTGTACAGATTAAACAAGATATAAATTTAATAATTTAATAAAAGTTGGATTTTGCTACCGATAGAACCAGGCTAGCTGTTTCCCCCTGTTTCCAGTCTTGGTGCTAAAGTAAGCTAAGCTAGCATTAACCCTCTTCTGGCTCAACTTTCATATTTATTTACAAACATGAGAGTGGCATCCATTTTCTCATCCAACTCTCAGCTTTGAACACTACTTCTTCCCCATTTTCCTAACAAGGCTGTAACTAACAATTGCTTTCATTTTCAAATGCCATGTCAAGAATGTACTGTAAAAAATGGCTATTACATCTTTCAAGAGCACAAGGTGAAATCTTCAAATTGCTTGTTTTGTCATATCAAAAGTCCAGAGGCCAACAAGTACAGCACAGCCTGGCATTTAATTTCCTTCATTTCACATTATGTTGTATCACTTACAACTACTAACAATAACAACAAAATACACAGCATTTTCTTCACTGCTCTTGTTGCAGATCTAAGCTCCAATATTTAATGCAGGTGAAAAAGCTCCAAGCTCACACCAGGAATCGCCGGAGACTTAACACACTCCAGGGTAAAAATAAACTGACAGGAACATTCATCTCAACAGAAACATATCGGAGGAAAAAAGCCCAGCTGGCTCTCTGTGCAGGGAAGAAAGGAAACTGCGCGCACAGCAAGAGCTCGCTTCAGAAACATGGACGTTGTCCTTTTCAATCTGTTTTCAATTACATTTTATATGTAAGAATAGTTGGTATAGCGTTCAAGTCTGACTGAGCAGTTGATTGTTGATTGATTGATTTGAATAATCAATGAATACTGGCCTAGCTGGATGTTGCGGACCCAGACGCTCTGTTTGCTTTCCTTTAGGATCTTCTCAAAGTAGACACCAGCGAACCCGCTGGAGCAGCACGCCACTAGAACCGCTGTCACACCGACAAACTGGGAGCCTGCGGAGAGGGCCTCCTTCTCTGGGGCCGCTGCAGACTCAGAGGGCCACTGCAAACACAAAAAGCCCGACAAAGATTGAGCTTGAAAGATCATTCTTGACCTTGGTAACAGTAGTTTGATGAAGAAAAAAAAAATCTTAATTCAATGTTAACTTACTACATTACTATCACTCTTTGACCTGCATCCTGCAGTTTTTCCTCAGCAGATAACGATAGCTCAGTTGTCATCATGACATGACGTAATCACGCATTCACGCATTTCACATGAGATGACAAAAATAATCCCAGAAGCTATTCACTAAACACAAAGTCCATCCACTGAGGAAGACCGCAAGACGGGGGTGAAAGCAAGTAAGTAGACCTTAAGTTAAATATGAAACGTCCTGGTTTAGAGTGAAGAAAGAATATAAATATTAAGGAACAAAATATTACACAAAGTAAAGAATTGTTACTGACTATATGAGTGTGTTAAGATAAGATAAATCTTTATTATCATTTTCTGGAAACTTGTCTTTGGCTTCACCAGGTTCATTAGAAAAACATTAAAAACATCAAATATACATAACACAGGACACATACAACCAATACATTTAAACAGAAACCAATAAGAGCTTCCAGTAGACCGGTTATCTCTTATGAATTTATCAAAGCAATTGTGCGAGGGATAAAAGAATATTTAAAAAGATATTTTGTAACACCTTCCTGAGGGGAGCTTGTCAAATTCAGCAAACAGGGGGTGTGAAGAATCCCCCAAAATTCGCTGTGCTTTCTGCCTGCAGTGGAGTGTATATATCTCACTCAGCTGTCTCTGTGGTTTACGTATGATTTTCCCAGACATATTTACAATCTTAGTCAATTTGGATCTATTCTTAGCCCCAAGATTACCATATCATGTTGATATGTTGTACGTGAGAACGCTCTACACAGCGTCCAAAGCCGCACCCGCTGTGATCAAATAGTAATTTAAAGAAATAAACCAGCTCACGGCCCCCTTTAAACTGATAACTTGTTTTTACACTTTGGTTTTGGACGGATTAAACAAACGCGATATAACCGGTTGATAAAGGAGTTTTAGAGGTGCTAGCAGGCCGGTTCTGTTACCTTCAGACCGAGCCAGGCTAAACTGCTAAGCTAAGCTAACATTCTGCATGCTGTAGTCTAGTAATTAAAAGGGAGCTGTATCAATTTTTTTATTTAGCTCTCAGCAAGAAAATTAATCCCAAAATGTCAAACTGTTTCTTAAAGTAGTTCCTATAACAAACCTTGTTTATCGTGTGTTTTGGCTCAAATAAAACATCCAACAAATAAATATCTATATGTGAATGAAACGTCTACGGGTATGTACTTAATATGTAGTAAGGCCTGAACTCTCTGTCACAGCTAACAATGACACTCTAGTCCATAATGCTGGGTACCTGAAATTCATATAAAAAGGTATTTTTACAACTTTGCCAAGTTGTAAAAATGCTGCAGAGTGTGAGTTCCAGTATTATGTGCTGCAGTAGGCAAGAAAATTTGTGTGTATGCAAATAAAAATAGATGATGATCTCTTGGTTGTGCAAAGTAAGCAAATTATTGTAGCTGCTGCACCTTATGTATAAAAAACACAAAATATCAGAACAAGTAGGAGTCATTCTCTGGTAAAGATCATTTCAACAAGGTATGGATTTTTGGAACAAGATACTGCTTTCCTTCCACCTCTATACCTACGCCAAAACAAACCCTGCTGAGTGAGAACTAACAGCATAAACCTTGAAAATGAGCAGTCTGCAATAATGCAAAACAGGCCAATTATTTCTTCGCAGATTCATGCTGGCTTTTTAGCTCGTTTGTTTGTGGGTGACATTGTTTGCAAACAGAATAGCTGCTATGGCTGTGTGGGAATATCATATTTGATGTGAAGATCTGTTGTTTGAGCCTTCAAGAGGTGTCATGGATAAGCCGCTGTCACATTCAAGCACACAGCCTCGTTACACTGAGAACAGTTTGGGAGTAAATGTTTCCACCTGTCTGATCCTGTGGATTTATGAAGGTTTATGTTCATGTCCTTCTCCTCCATTAGGCTTCTGTCTGAGTGCTCAGCCGGCATTAAGATCACATCCGGTGTAATACTAACTGACTGGCATTTTCTTTGTTTTGCCAAGGAGGAGGAGGAGGAGGAGGTGGTGATATCACAACAGTCTTTCCTTTTCTGACACTTCATCATTCATCAGCACATCCCTCCTGGTAGCAACTGGTAGCCAATATTTATTCAATGTTCCAGTTCAGGCCTCATTAATTTGTTTTATTTATTTAACCTTTTATATAATCACTGAACTCCGACTGAGATTAAGAGTTTAATTTTGTTATCTGGCCATTTGAAGAAATTGGCAATCACACAATCATTAAAACAAAAACACAGGCACACTTCTAATACAAAGTCGAGTAAAGGCTTAATTACACACAGTGACACTTACAGATGTGGGGCCTCACAACCACGAGAACAAAGAACCCCCAAAAGACAAAGAGACAATGTCCTACCTGGAACAGGAAAAACCTGACCATGCGGCCTGGCTGAAACGAAGGTCTGGAAAACAAAAGAAATGTGCCAAAATCAGGCTGTGCAGCAACGCAATGCCAGCCTGCACCGGGACTGCCTGTCCCCTCAAGCCGTGCTCTCCCAAGCAAGAGAAGCTCAGGCCCCACTGCAGGAGAGTACAGAGACCCTCTGTGCAGCACTCTGAGTACCCTTGCAAAGAGCACCAGTTAAGCACAAAGTGACTTAGCCAGACCTCTGACTTACTAGCAAGTCCCCTAACACTGTCTAACTTGAAATGAGTCCCGTCTAAGCACGAGCAGTGAAACACTGCTCAAACAGCACCCAGCCGATGCAGCCAAGACTAGACCGCTGCGTCTGGAACGGCAAGCCCTGCCGATGAAAGAAATAGCCCTCCCTCGACTGCTTGAAACAGCCCGATGCATCCAGCAACGCCAGCCAACCTAGGGACCATGGCTAGAAGCGTAATCTCTGGCATCGCTACACTAGATCGCGATTGAGTGCCCTCATCTGCCCGCACACTGTACACAGAAGTCCCACCAACCGCCAGGATACTACAGTCCACCACTAGCCGCAACACCTTGCGTTTTGGTTAGACCCTCTCTCCAAATTGAAGGGGGGAGGGGTACTACAGATACCCAAGCGGCTCCGGCCCCTCTTCTGCTACTGAGCCACACAGACCCAGAAGATCACACCTTGGTGGAAGTCGATCCCAACCGTGACAGGAAAGAAGATCCCCTCATCGCTTTGGCGCCCTGAGTGACTATGAAACCTCGGACGACTCAGATTACTCCTCTCCTCCCCGAAGACAACGCGTGCATATCCGACAACTTGAGTCCCTCACCAAAGATGTGGAACAGGTCGACCCGAGTGATCGAGAGTTGAATGTTGATGGCTATCTCAGAGAGATAGAGCGATGCCTACATGACCTACCCAAAAATCGTCATGGGAAAAACTGAAGCTCATCTGAAAAACAACCACCTAAAGCATTCATGTTTTCATGTAGACGCTCCAGCTAATGACCCGAGATCGGTACCCTGGACTCTGCCAAGCCTCGCAGGAGGAGTACTACTGGGTTACTGGGTATACCGACCACTATTCCATCGCCACCATAGGTGCCTTTGCTGTCATCCAAGAACAGGATGAAACCCCACAGGAGTATTACCAGAGGGCTGAGACCTGCACACTTTCAGTGACGCCTCAGGACTGGAGGAAGAACTGTTCAAGTCCCTGTTCCTACATAATCTCAATGAGTATGTGCGGTATGATGTCACCATATAGGGGGGTAGCAACCTAAGTAGACGCACCCAGTAGGATCCATAGAATAGTTGCGTGCTCCAACTTACCACGCTAGCATGCACTGACACCTAATTCCATTTTCCCTACTAACACCCTGCATGCCTTACAGACTGTCAGGAGTCATCAGAACATTGTCACAAATACGTGCCATTAGTAAGATTTAAGGCAAGACCTCACCAGAGAAGTTAGCTTCCCGTTCAGCAGCTAGAGCAGCAAAAGGATTCCAGTCCATCTGGTTTCCCTGAACCTTGTTGACCATGCCGTTAAATGCGTTGTTACCACTGTGGTGCAACCTTCCCAGTTACAGTTGACTTACTGCAAATAGAGATTGCACTGCAATCTGTGTCTATGTCAAGGTTCTTTTCTTCTTGTTTTGTTTTTCCTCTGAATCAACACATAAACTGTTAGACACATCACGTACAAATACAAACTGTATCACCTCTCGTTTGTTCAGCTATGTTTCCACACGGCAGTCAGCAACCATTCGACATACTAGCTTAATCCTGTCAAAGAGTAAATCTGATTAAGCACTTTTCCTTCTGCTCTCCCTCTCTTACCTTTCACCTTTCAAGTTTCCCTATTGGTAAGGAGCAACAAAAGACTGTGTGTAATGATAATTAATAATTTTGAATATTAATACTTGTATTAATATTTTTAGATTATCTTTGATATTCAGCTAATAACCAAACCTGACACCATGTTAAATCCCCAACACAGAACTGGCCACATTCTCTTTGTTTTTTTGATTGCAACATGTACTGAACCTACCAAACTTTGGACTAGTGGCTAGTCCAGAGTTTACATGGGACTCGTTGGCTGTGATTTCATTACATGAGCGCATTTTGCCTCCTGAATGTGATCAATTCAAGATAAGATTCCTCACAAATACATCCTGGTTTCCTACTCCACAGTCAGAAATTGGAAAGAAAGCCTCCAATATCAAACTCTGAGAACTGCCGAAACTGCGGCATGGAATTAATCATAGGCTTACTGCCGAGCCCTCTACTGAAGGAACAGTTTTATCAGAATACACACAGGATTTACTGAACAGGAAAGGATATACTGAACAGATCGTGTCCCTGCACCTAGTAAACATCCTCTATTCAAACATGGCTGCTCTGAGAAAGAAACACCATTTGGGAAACTGATACAAAGTGTTAAAAACTGAAAAATACATAGATAAGCAGAAAATATCTACTGAAAGAACAATATGATTCCAATGATTAATGAAATGGCAATTTAGTCTGATTACTAGCTCTGAAAAGGTCTCAGTTCACAATAATATAAAAACATGGCTGGAACTAGAGAATGGTTGGGCATTTCTTCACAATGTTATTTAAAAAAAAATAAAAAATAAAAAATAGATTAATACATTATCAAAAGAGAGCTGCAGATATTTCTAATAATTCCAGCTTCTTGGGCGTGACCGGAGTTGTATTCTAGCTCTTTTAGAAGAAACATAGCTGCCAAATCTTATTTTTTTGCCCCAGCAGAGATTTGTTAGCTCTTATCCTGTCTCTTATAAACAATACAGAACAATAACCATCATCAAGCCTACTTTAGAGTTTATACCAATCCATTAATGTGGACTCTAATTATTAGTGGAATAAAAGTCTCTTATTAGAAGCAGCTACGTATAAGAACCCTTACAATCTCTAGTAGAACCACAGAGAGGATGTTCTGTGGCCCATTTCCACAAGTAATAAACAGACATGAAGCTGTACTGGACCTGCACGAGAGCCACTCCAGCCATAAGAATAAGCAATGAGAGCCACTGGTAGACGCCCAGCCTGCGGCCCAGCATGGACACTGAGAACAGAGCTGTGGTCAGGATCTTCAGCTGGTACGTCACCTGATGGAGACAAAGTGGGAAAACTGTTAGTAACCGGCGAACGAGGATGCACCAATTGCTAAAAGCCTCAGAAAGACACATGAGCTCCTCTGTGCGTGTTACACTGAGGCATGCACACAGCTTCCTCTTCCAAACCCAACCTGCCCTCTGCTGTACCTGGTAGGTGGCTGCGTCCAGGTTGGATAAGGCGACGTACAGCAGGTTATTCTGCAGCGTGTAGATCCCAGAGGGGATCGCCAGCTTCAGTGTTTCTATGGGTTTGTGGACAATTTCCTGACGCAGTATACTGTTCAGAGCTCGAAGGCTATAACCTGAGATATGAAAACAAACAAGTTAAATACAGACATACAGTAATTCCATTTTTGGTTATGTATGACTCGAAATTGACTATTGAATTTGTTTGCAGTGTCTTTTTAACTGTGTACGAAGGTCATTTGTATTAGATCTGTACATGTCTGCATGTTCGTTTTAAAGCAAAGATGAAAGTGTTTGTAAAGTTGTCAGCACCTTGGTTTTGATATACTTGTAGTAAAAGTGGCTGGAAGAAAATGAAAAATCTTTTTCTGAAGTTATAATAGTTTGACAGCATTGCCGACAGGGGCCTGATTAGGATGCAGGTTTACTGCTTTATTTATTATTAATAGATATTTCAGTAAACCCGCTTTTCACATCAGGCAGTAGGACAGGTTTAACTCAAAGAAAGGGAAACCCCTGAATTAGCGTTCTCATTTCTTTTTTCTTTCAGTAAGACGGGAGCAATATTAGTAAGGTGAGCTTCTCCAACTACAGCTTGTGGGCTATTTTTAGACAGGCAGGCGTTGACTGACTTCAGATTTTCACTGTACAATCTGAAGGCATTGATGATGAGAAGTCATGCTATCTGTGAGTTTTCTTAAATGTGTGTGTCTGTGGCGTGGCTATAAAAATCAATGATTCCCCATGAAACAGGAAGTCGTTATATCTTCAGTGTGCATGCACATATCTGTACGAAACTTTGCATGTTTGATATCAGTCCTGCCCTGAAGACATCTACAAGCCAATATTCAATCAATGTTATAGACCCCCCAACTGGCAACAGGAAATAAAATCTGAATCATAATCCTCATTTGATTTACATGAAATTTTCCCAGTATGGTCCACAATTGATGTACTGGTACACAAAACCAAATAAGTGGATGTTCTCTAGCGTCCACCCAACACTGCTTGCAGCTTTAATTGATTATGAGTATTTCTTTTCATGTAATATTAGTGTGGTATGTTGCAGTTTTATGAATACTAATAAAAATCAAAATAACTTTTCATAATTTCTGTCATTTACTGGGTAAAAAAAAAAAGATTAGCTGTTTCTGCTGTTCTCTGCTTTACATCATTGTTAGTCTCGTTTTCAGAATATTAAACTATTGGTTAGACAAAACACGCAATTAGAAGACATCTCCTTGGAAAAACATTTTATAGAGCTCACAATGAATCCGTTATTTGATAACAACATTACATTGGATTAACATAATATAATGAAAACTATAATGAGTATGGGGACATGCATTACGTCCAGGTGCACTCACTGTGCTCCTTGAAGACGAGCAGCACACAGGTGAGGATCTTCATGACCTCGGCCACCACCACAGCTGAGGAGGCCAGGTACCGCGGGCCCTCGGCCTGCAGGGTGCGGGAGTATCGCATAGTGAGCACCAGGGAGGTGGTCTGGAACACCAGCACGCCCAGAGAGAGGTACTTCAGCCGGGATGAGGCCATGACCACTGGTCAGGGGGGAGGCTGGACAGAAAACGGGGACATTACGATGAACTGTAAATATACGGTGCGAGTAGAATTGTAAAAATTGTTGGAAGGTAAACACAGAACCAGACAAAAAGTTTTTTTTTTTTACTTACAGAGCACCGGTGAGAAGAGAAGTCACCTTTCAGCCTTTCCTTCAATGGCGCTTTAAAAGCTACTTCACTGACAGGGAAATTTGTCTCTACATAAAATAAACCCTTCTTTGGGGTTTAAACCTCGGCTCTGGTCTGTTCTCTGTCAGGCAGACAGACCAGGTACTGGAAGCTCGACCCAGCTGTCAAAACAGCAGCACTTCAAGTCCTCGCGTCCATTCACCCGATCAACCGTCTGCTGATAACTGCACATCATCTCCTCAGGGCTGCCGCACAGACTGCCCCATCATTAAGCGCCATTACGGTCAAACTAACCGCCAGAGGAAACAGTAAATTATACCGAGAAAGTCTACAGAAGGAAAAAATCTCGAGTATGCAGGATCCTGGATAACTTCCGTGTACAGATTTCTTCCTCGCCTTTGCGTCAAGGCTTCCTGTGCGCACCAGCGCCTCCTGCTGGACCGGTAACGGGCTGCACGTCTAATATTTATTTTGAACTGAAGTTTACACAGCTAACAGCGGAATAACAAAGCACTATGGACATTTACACATTTATTTCACACCAAATAATTATTTTAAAAACACACAACTGGAGCATGGTAGTGTCTCTCTGTAGAAATAGTAACTTATTTTCCGTGTATGTTTTTAATGAATATTATCAATATCTTAACATACCGTAGAACACTGTCGGTGAATTTAGTGGTGCTGAATGTGCAAGGCTGAACCAAACGCATAGCTTTGATTTTAAATGTCAGAGGGATACAGATGTATAGGATAGAAAAGATATATAGATAACAAATAAATACAGCAGTCACACAAAGCTCTCTCTATATATATATATATCTATCTATATACAGTGGGTACGGAAAGTATTCAGACCCCTTTAAATTTTTCACTCTTTGTTTCATTGCAGCCATTTTCCAAAAATAAAAAAAGTTCATTTTATTTCTCAGTAATGTACACTCAGCACCCCATCTTGACAGAAAAAAACAGAAATGTAGAAATTTTTGCAAATTTATTAAAAAAGAAAAACTGAAATATCACATGGTCATAAGTATTCAGACCCTTTGCATAGTATTTAGTAGAAGCACCCTTTTGATCTAATACAGCCATGAGTCGTTTTGGGAAAGATGCAACAAGTTTTTCACATCTGGATTTGGGTATCCTCTGCCATTCCTCCATGCAGATCCTCTCCAGTTCTGTCAGGTTGGATGGTAAACGTTGGTAGACAGCCATTTTCAGGTCTCTCCAGAGATGCTCAATTGGGTTTAAGTCAGGGCTCTGGCTGGGCCATTCAAGAACAGCCACGGAGTTGTGGTGAAGCCACTCCTTCGTTATTTTAGCGGTGTGCTTAGGGTCATTGACTTGTTGGAAGGTAAACCTTCGGCCCAGTCTGAGGTCCAGAGCACTCTGGAAAAGGTTTTCGTCCAGGATATCCCTGTACTTGGCCGCATTCATCTTTCCCTCGATTGCAACCAGTCGTCCTGTCCCTGCAGCTGAAAAACACCCCCACAGCATGATGCTGCCACCACCATGCTTCACTGTTGAGACTGTATTGGACAGGTGATGAGCAGTGCCTGGTTTTCTCCACACATACCGCTTAGAATTAAAGCCAAAAATTTCTATCTTATTTATCACCATCTTGGAGTCCTTCAGGTGTTTTTTAGCAAACTCCATGCGGGCTTTCATGTGTCTTGCACTGAGGAGAGGCTTCCGTCGGGCCACTCTGCCATAAAGCCCCGACTGGTGGATTGCTGCAGTGATGGTTGACTT
>NC_060154.1:20934518-20953274 GCF_021292245.1 Micropterus dolomieu | reverse complement strand
TAACCTTGGCCAGATCTGTGCCTTGCCACAATTCTGTCTCTGAGCTCTTCAGGCAGTTCCTTTGACCTCATGATTCTCATTTGCTCTGACATGCACTGTGAGCTGGAAGGTCT
This sequence comes from Micropterus dolomieu, assembly GCF_021292245.1. Lineage (NCBI taxonomy): Eukaryota > Metazoa > Chordata > Actinopteri > Centrarchiformes > Centrarchidae > Micropterus > Micropterus dolomieu. Next base: position 20,953,161 of record NC_060154.1, on the reverse strand, counting down.
TATATAGACAGGTGTGTGGCTTTCCTAATCAAGTCCAATCAGTATAATCAAACACAGCTGGACTCAAATGAAGGTGTAGAACCATCTCAAGGATGATCAGAAGAAATAGACAGCACCTGAGTTAAATATGAGTGTCACGGCAAAGGGTCTGAATACTTATGACCATGTGATATTTCAGTTTTTCTTTTTTAATAAATGTGCAAAAATTTCTACATTTCTGTTTTTTTCTGTCAAGATGGGGTGCTGAGTGTACATTACTGAGAAATAAAATGAACTTTTTTGATTTTTTCCGCGATACAACTATTTCCAACACCAGCACTGTTGACAAAGTACATTTGAAAAAAGAAGTAATGACAAAAAATCTACGAAGATCTGGGCTTTATTTTAGTAAGCACATTTGGTTGATCATTTGGTTTTTTGCAACAAACAACTTATTTTTTTCATCAGTTTTAGTTCTTCTACCTTATACAAACATGGTGACAACTACTTCATATGACACGTATATTATAAGCTATTTGGTTAACAGAGGAAAGAAGGATAAAAAACATTTTATATACAGAACATAGACACACAGTCTTGCATATGAACGGGAACTTAATAAAGATGCTGACTGACACCTTGATGTACAGTACATGTGTTTTGTGAAATTGCAGTCACATTGTGGGTACAGAGAAAAAGGCACTTAAGTGTCAGGTACTGGGAATTTTGATTTGAAACGTGATTAATTTGAACAGTAGTAATTCCAACAAAAACAACATTTCTTGGTATCGGATGTGTCTAACTTAACAAAAGTCTTTAATAGATCACAACAATTGAGAAATATTTGGACCCGACGATCATTTTTGGCAGGAAATTTCTTTTTAAATTTGGTCTTAGAGACACTGATGTTCCTTTTTGAAGTTTCAAAATTAAAACAGTGAATGATTGTCTGTGTTTACAGAGCAGTCACGCAAAGCTATGATCAACATCAACCTTAAGAAGGAAGACAAAAAAAAAAAAATACTTTATTAAACCATGCTCACCTCCAGACTTTGTTTATGAATCATGACAATTAAAAAAGGTGCACAGATATAATGATTGTAGTTAAGCAAAAGGCAAAACTGGTTAAATGATTTTTTGGAAAGAAAACATTTAGGAAGAAGCGGCTGAAATGGTAACAACAGGCACCTCCGTAACATTCAGAATCATTCAAGAAGTGCGAACAGAAGTCATATAAAAAACAGAAACCGACATTTTAAAAGTCAACATGTCTACCCCAAAACGAGCTCAGTAATAACAAGCAGAATGTGCTGTAAGTCTATATACATTTCATCATACTAAAACTAATGTATGTGTTTGCATAAAGTTTGTCAAGCTTCTGAATGAATCCCTCAACAACACATGAAGTATAGTGGCACCGTCTGTGGCAAGAAAAGATGCATCCAGACAACAGCTCTTTCTCTCAATTTCTGAAACAATAACTGTCTTCAAAACATGGGTGATACACTGTGTTCTCACTGCACCGACAGCAGGCAAGTCAAAAATGCATTTATTGAACCTTCGGCGTGTTCAGACAGATACAGTTTGATAGGAAGCACTAATCTCTATCAGCTCTATGCAGTAAATACATTTAAGTTGTTTGTACCAGTGTGGAGCCATTTAGCATCAAGATGTATCTGTGTACATTTCTATATAATCTATAATCTCCTTGGTGTTTGTCTTTCTAGTCATGCAACAACATTTTATAAAAATCCCCCTTTAGTACATTAAAAAATAATGCATGAATAACAAAAATAAGGCAACAACTAGGTAGTTTTGCTGAATTAAAGCATCCACTGAATGTGACCCATCGTATTAAAAAAGCAGAGTGAATGGTTTCGACGAGGAGTTAGTATTGGCAGGCTTGTCACATTAAACATCAAATAAGGAAAGCATTTAGCAGAAACAAATGACAGCGTTGTCCAAAACAGACGAGATCGATGCAGAGCGTCCTCGGCCCTGTCTCAGTGTCCGTCTCAACAGTCTGTTTTTCTGATTCAATACCAGCTGGCTGCCATCTGGTTGGCAGTTCCTTCATGATCCCTCAATAAACACTTTGTGTTTGGCTGCCAATGGCCGATTAGAAAAGTCTTGACTTTGCCAACAGAGAGCAGAGGATGGATCGAAGGAACAACGCAGATTTTAGCTCGTGACAGCTAACTCCACGGTTTTTGGTATTGAGAACTTTTGATTTGTAGCTGATAATACTCGGACGTTTCAGAAACTATACACACAGTTTTCTTAAGTGCAAAGCGGAGAAGAAAATATAAAAGGGAAGTTGACCGATTAACAAAATGAAGACCAAACAAAGGAAATTAATGAAAGAACTGAGAAAGCATTGTATGAGTTACTATGCGTTATTTAACTACACAGAACCCTAAAGTCTGTTTATGCTTTCCTCTGGCCAGCCTACGCAAACACCTGCATATTTCCAAGCGGAGGCTGTTGAGAGGACTGCTGCATCTGTTGCGACTGCGGCTGCAGCTGCACCTGCTCTGGAATGTGTGTGTGGTGTGACGATTGCAGTGCGTGGTGGGGGTTCCCCAGGGGGGTGGGGCTGGTGGTGACGTCAGACCAGTCCGAGTTGGAGTGTGGCGAAGAGGACGACCAAGGGTCTGGGGACTCTGGCGAAGGGGTGAGATACGGGTGCTCGCTGGGCGGGTGGGCAGAGTGGCTGGGGGTGGTGCCATCTGAGCCAGCGGTGGCGTAACTGTGCTGGGAGGGGGGTGTGGGGTACTTATCAACAGGGCTCTGCATGGGCGGATAGGAGGGCAGAGGCCGAGACTGGCCCTCGAGCCCACCGTGGCCTCCGTGGCTGACGGTGTGGGGGTGCTGCAGGGTGTGGGAGAGCCCGTGCGCCATGCTCATCTGCTCTGGCATCTGGTACATCATACTCGGGGAGCAGTGGAGGTGGCCCGGCCCCTGCTGGGAGTGACCCTGATTCTGGTTCTGCCCCTGGGACTGTGTGACCTGTACCTGCCCCGGCTGAGGCTGCTTCAGGATGGCCTGGCTTCCTCCAGGGGCCATCATCTGGAATGTGACAATGGGCGGCAGCTGCTCTCTGCTCATGGTGACATTCATGGTAGACAGCATCGGGGCTTGGCTGTGGTGTTGGCCCATGCCAGGGTGAGATCCCCCCATCTGGTGCGGCACGAGGCCAAACATGTGGCCGCTGTAGCTGTGCTTTGGCATGCCCACCCAGCCCTGCTGCTGTCCCAGCATGTGGCTGACCGGGGGCAGCATTGGTCTAGAGGCTGGGCTGCTCAGGAGGGGAGGGGAGTTTGCTGTGGTGGAGACGGCTGTGGACACGTTGCTTGTGTACGAGTGTGGTGATTCCAAGGAGTCAACGGGTGACATGGTGACAGAGCTCTCTGGAAGTCCTCCTGCTGCCTTGACGCCATTCGTGTTCCCTCCTCCTGTACCTCCTCCACTTCCTCCTCCCACTCCAGCACCCACACCCGGCCCCTCTCCTCCAGTGGGCTTCTTCCTTCTCTTCGCCTTCATGTCTTTCAGCTCCTTAGCTCCCCCGCCAACACCTCCCACCTTCGCTCCACCTCCGCCCCTCCTGCTCTTCTTCCCCTGTGGCCCAGGGCGCATGCCGATGAAGCCCGCGCCGTTGGCCCCACACATAACGGAGGAGTTTCCCCCTCCACCCATGTGGTTAGGCCCATTGTGTGGACTGTGAACCAAATTGTACTGGTCTAGCAGGCGCACTATATCGTGGTGCATGCGCTCTTGAGCAGTGTCGCGAGGCAGCCGATCCAGGTGATCGGTGATATCACGGTTGGAGTAGTGATCGAGGAGGACTTGAGCCGCCTCAAAGCTGCCTTCTCTGGCTGCAAGAAACAGTGGGGTCTCCTCCTGAAGGAAACACAGCTCAGTTAGGAACACTCAGTAATCTAAAATAATAAAGTAGAAATAATTTTATTGTACTTTTGTGTTTGTCTATATTATATAAATATATTATAATTTATATATAGTACTTTCAATTCTACTTTAAATCAAATACGGTTTGCCAGACATGTGCAGACCAACTTGACATTGATTAGTGATGAATCTGTATTAGTGTTACACCACTGCATATACAGTATTCATAATTAGCACAAAAACTAAGGAACAATGGTTAGTGTTTTATATAGCATAAATCAAAACACAAGAACCGACCTTATTGTCTTGCATGTCACGGTTGGCTCCATTCTTCAAAAGCACAAGAGTTGCCTCCACATTATTAACTGCGGCTGCCCAGTGCAGAGCGGACTTGCCTGAAATAATGGGGTGGTGAGAAAAGACAAAGAAGCACATCCATGTTAACCTGAATGACATTTTTCCAATTTAGTGGCCATTATTTCTATTACTACAGAGATCTTAAAGTCTTAAGTGTTCCAATCAAACTAGATTTTAAAAGGACTGAAGAAAGTATTACAGCGTCTTTTAGGTTTGCTAACACAAACACTTCAGATGTGCATAGCTGGATGTTATCCAGAAGCTTGTTCTGAGTACCTACTAGTAGGGATGAACAATTCACTCCTTAACGCCGATTGTCGCAAATGTGCATCACACCTCTTCCTTTCAGACTGCAGCTGCGAGATATCGTTTGTATTCCCCAAATGCCTGTTTGTGCATATTCGATACGTACCTGGGAACCTTTTGCAAGCACTGGTTTCTTGTTTATGCCTGTTGTCGCTAATTTGCATCATACCTGAATTTATATATTTTCTATGTTCTATAGACAAATTAACAATTTCCACTTAATTTAACATTAACCTGAAAGCAAATGAAAACATAAATAATTTATTTTTTATTGTAAATAAATTCAGGCATCAAGGGGTTAACTGAATTTTCATTGAAGTCGCAAAATGGTCTATTGCAATTTTCAAATCGCAGGAGGCGCAATTTTTGTTAAAGAAGAAAAGTGTGTAAAAATACCATTTTAAATTAAATATTGTTGTGCTGCAGAGACGTCCTGGCCACATCATATTCTACAGACTTTAGTAAACATCGTACTTTGGTAACAATCCCCTCAAAAATCACATCATAGTCATTTAAATATATTTAATAAAAATTGGAATGGAAATAATAATAATTATGTAAAATTATTGTTCCCTTCAATATCAGATTTGCAATATCAGTCAAAATAATCGCAATTAAAGATTTTTTCAAAATCATTCAGCCCTACCTAATAGCAAGACTCCTCCTACTAATACTGCAGTTTCAATACGAGCAATATTGCATTCCAAATAACACATCAGACTTCCAGTACAAACATATGATATTCTGTAGTAAGATTAAGTAAACAGTAAAAGTTTGCTAACCGTGGTCGTCTACAGCATTGATGTCAGCATGGCAGTGGATCAGCTCTTCCACCATGCCATCCACAGCAAGCCTGGCAGCGAGGATCAGTGGAGTAGTGCCATCATTCATCCTACCATCCAGTTCTGTTGCACGATTACGAATCAGAATCTAAGAGAAGACAAAGACATGATGAATAATACGTGACAAACCACAGTGATCTGAACTGTCCACTGGAATGACCTTCACCTTTGTTTATGACTACAGTTAAATTAGCGTATTGGTGTAAGACAAAACCTAACTAATAAAAACTAATCAATTTTAAAGTCACCTCAACTTTATAAGCCCTTCTGATCGAACAGCTGTCTTACCTGGAAGACTCCCTGGGCATCGGCTGCCACGGCAGCATGCAGCGGAGTCCTGCCCATGTTGTCATGGGCGTTGGGATCAGCTCCTGCGTCCAGCAGTCTCTTAGCGGCGTCGGCCCTGGCGTAGCGAGCAGCCAGGTGGAGCGCTGTTTCTCCCGTACGGTCAGTCTGAGCCATCAAAGAAGCACCCTGAGAGATGAGGTCTGAAATGACACTTGGTCCTGGTTCATCTCCTCCACTCTCTTCCTCCTCTTCTCCGTGCAGGCTGCAGTCCGGACCTCCACCATTACGCAGCGATGCCAACATCAGTGGGGTGAAGCCATCTGAGAGAGGAGGAATTCATAATTTAAGAAATTGTTGTAAAGGAATCACAGCTAGATCTTCAGAAGTATATTTTTCTTACCAGGTCCCTTGACATTAACATCCAGACAGTCAGGATCCAGGTCGGCCTGTGGGGGAGTGAGGGAGATGTCAGCAGCCTTGCGATGCTGCAGGGTCCACTCCCTTCGGTCAACAGTTCCATCCATAGCGATGGGCAGCAACGGTTTGTCTTCAGTCTATATAACGCAAAAAAACTTGAAACAACATTCACAACAACCAAAAACCTGTCCTCATGTTTCAAACAACTAAACCCAATTTAATATAAACTACTCAAATCCACCAATCTTATTTGGACCATTCTTATTCTTCCTTAGTTCACTTACTCTTGGTTTCTTGGATGGGACTTCGTCATCCAGCCATCTCTGACCTCCATCAATCAGGGCTCCATCCTGAGTCTTGAAATGCCTGTGAGAAAAAACTGTTTTAGTTCCAGCTACGCTAGGTTTCACACACTACAGCGTTGATCACTGTGAGCTGGTCAGTACCACCGCAGACTTCTGCTGATGCCATTGACCTCTTCCAGTTATTTAACGTACAGTATCTTACACAAATGTTTCTAAAAGTAGGGGGAATACTTGTTCACATTCACTGCCCACATTCCCCGCAGATTATCTGAAAAACCCTACATTTCCCTCTGGTATGAAATTTCACCCAGTAGTTGTTGTCGTATCCACTCACTTCATATCAAAGTCATCCTGTCCGACAGGCTCTCTCCTCTTGTCATTTTTGTTGGCCATGAAGCCATCGGGCAGCCACAGGATACCTTGTTTATGCTTCCTCTTTGCTGCTAGCATCCCCAACACCAGGATAAGCAGAATAATGACCACTGCCACTCCAACCAGGTAGATATATGCTGATGGACCAACAGGTTTTGTTGGCTCACCTGGAGGATACAAAGACAAGTCTAAATACGAGTTGTTTTGTCTTCATTTGATTTATGTTTTTACCTCAAAACAAACCAGTTAAATTCCATTCACCGCCGAATGACAGGCCTACTTACTTTTAACAGACACTAGAGGGTAAGGCAGTTCAGCCTTGATGTGTGCTGCTGCAATGAAGGACGCAGCCTCATCAGTGTTGGTGAAACAGTCGACAGAGATCTGGGAACATTCGCGGTTATCGATTTCCAGGTACACTACAGATCTGTGCAGACAAACGTGAAAATACAAAGACAGTTAATGACACACAGTTAATTGGTGACTCATTTCAAGCTACTTAGTATTATACGAGAGCTAGAAAGAAGAGAAATGGTGTAAGTATCCCATCGTGAACAACCCTTACCCAATAACTTCCTCCATCTCCCGCTTGCTTCTGCTCCTCTGTGTATGTCGTCCATGCTCCTCGTCCTTCCTATAGTAAGGGGACACCATTGGCTTCTTATTTTCATCCAGCTTCACCTGCACATTGGTGTGCAGCAGGGCTCCAAGGTAGCGCAAGAAACCCCTTAAGTCCCCAAGCAACTCCTCAGGCTGCAGCCGGACCACGATCACCAGTGTGCCATTTGCCATTCTGGCTGGAGTGTCAGCAGAACAGTCCAGGCCATCCCAGCCGCAAGCCTCCGTGTGGCAGCTCTGGTCACAGATGCCGTTACCGTAGTGGTCTGCGCAGTACTTGTCATACCTGAAAATACAAAGAGCAAGGACAATGGGTGTTTGTCGGTTTGGCTTCAAACATTTTTGGACTTTACAGGTAACTGTAACAAGCAACACAAAATAAAGAGGGGGGTCACATACTTGCAGGGGACCAGTGGGGTCTCCTGGCACTCAAAGCTGTCAAAGAGGCAACGGGAGTTGTCACACTCCTTATCACAACGTCCATTTTTAAAGAGATCCCAGCAGGGAACACTGGCGGTGCAGTTAGCCCACGGGTGCTGCCAGTTGAGCGAGCAGTCTCCTCCGTCCCACTGACACTCATGGTTGTTGCACTGATCGTCACACACTTTATCCCCTGACTGCCGCTCACACTGCAGATACGGGCAGGTCGGAGGGTGTTGTATGAGTAGGTTTTTCTCACAGTATCGTCCGGAGAAGTGCATGGGACACCGGCAGCTGAACTCGTATGGGTTGGACGGGTCTTTGATGCAGGTTCCTCCATTTTGGCAGGTCCACGGACACTTCTGTTCGTTCTCACAGTGTGGCCCACTGAAGCCTAGCTGGCACTGGCAGTACAGGTGGCCGCCTGGTGACTCCATACAGTGCCCACCATTATGGCAACGTAGCTTTGAACAACTGTAGCCTTCTATTTCGCCACAGTTGATCCCAGTAAAGCCCTATAAAACATAACATGTTGTTGAAGTGTGATAATGGTAATATGTTATGTAAGACTTGGTTACACATTTGTAAAGAGCCGATAAAACTCGACATTTAATGAAACAAACTACTATAACTACTGTACATCTAGGTTCTCCTACAAATCTGCTGCTTGTCTACTATACCTGAGCCATGGTGTGGCCCTCTGAAGCAAGCATGGGATTAAGAGAGGGAGCAAGAGGTTAGTGGAGAGAAGAACAACATTTAGTGTGAAAAGATTGTTCTAATATGCCAGCAAAAGAAAGGAAAACACTGACATAGTAAACCAGCCACTTGTCCACTTTTATAACCTTCTGAAGTCACTAAGTATATTTAAAAACAATTAATAACTGTGATTCATGAAATAGATCCATAATCCTCTAAGATTTATATCAGAAACACACTACAGATGTTGTGTTCTGTGCCTTTACGGATCATAAAACTTTAGTTATCAAACTTTTTCAAACAAAAAGACTATAGACTATAAATTAAATTTACGTCTATGTGTGGCCCTGCGATGGATTGGCGACCTGTCCAGGGTGTACCCTGCCTTTCGCCTAATGTCAGTTGGGATGGGCTCCAGCCCCCCCGCGACCCTGTACACAGGATAAGCGGTTGACGATGGATGGATGGACATTAAAGTTAGTTCACAGTAACCTGTCTTCCAAAGGTAACATTTGCAGTTTTATAGTTGTGTCTGGAGGGATGTGCGGTATCCGATAGACTAACTGGAAAATGGTAATTTACAGAATAAGTAAAAAAAAAAATGGAGGAATGTTATTGGTATTGATCGCTTTTTGTGTTGTGATAAATTGCAACACAATCTGACTGTCAAAATAAGAGTTTTGTTTACTCGCATCAATGCCAGCCATGGCAAAGCAAAACTATGCATTTCCATGGCATGCCAATAATTATGCAGGGGTGGCGATGGCGCAATGGATAACACTATGCCTTTGGTGTGAGAGTCCCCCACTGTGACCCATCCACCATTGTGTCCCTGAGCAAGACACTTAAACCTAGTTGCTCCAGAGGTGTGCAACCTCTGACATGTATAGCAATTGTAAGTCACTTTGGATAAAAGCGTCAGCTAAATGAATAAATGTAAATGTAAATATTTGAAAGACTGACAGACACAACACTATTACTCAAGACCTTTAAAGAGACCTATTATGCTTTTCCTCATTTTCTGTCTATAACGTTACAATGTGGGATGTTGATATTAAATGTGGCTAAAGTTTCAAATAAAGAGGTAAAAGTAATCCCAGAGAGCATAAAGCTCAGGTTTCTGACTGCACTGAATGATCTCTCTCTTTCTACGTTTTTTTCTATTGTTGTGCCAAGCTGATGTCCTTATACGGTCATCATGGCCATAAGATACATCTACCCGCTCAAGTCTATATTCACACAAAATCAGGTGTTGTAGCAAAAAACAACAACACCAACAACCTAGCAACCCTGCAGCGACAAGTTTAAACAGAATAAATTTCGGAACCCAACGCCAATAGCGATACTAAGAAGCTTCCTTTGGTTTGTGTCCAATTGTTTAAAGAGTGAGAGAGGCCGAGACAGAGAGAGCAAAGCTGTGGTCGAGCAAGCTAGAGAATGAATGAAGTAGTAACCGCTAACTACAGCTCTCTGTGGCAGCTGGCAGCCCTATTAGAGGTTCAAAGCTCCTGTGCTTGCGTAAACACCAAACTCTGAGCTCCCAGTCCGGATAGAGTCGGCTAAGTTAATAGAACCACGGTTACTTTAAAGCTATCTGTCCATCAGGAAACTCTGTAAATCACAGTCGGAGTAAAGAAAATATTTTCTCCATAAAATATGATGCGGTTTCACAAAAATCATTGAATAAAGTTATAAAGTTGTGTGTTTGTACAGCAATCTGTGAGCCCTGGCTCCCAGAAAAACTAAATCATGTAAAGCTACTCATGCGGACTCATACATTAACACTATAGAGCAGGATATTAGCATAAAAGGTCCCCTTTAATGCAAAAAGAAAAGCACAACAACATTACACTGCTTCTGATGCAATTACTAAAGTGCGTGGAAAAACGATGACTGCAAAGCCTGTTTGCGGTGAGAAATAAATATAAAAAGGTACTGCCAGCTTATGCTGACAGAAAAAGGGCACATTAAAGAAACTTACAGGTAAACAGGAGCAGGTGTAGCCATGTACTGAGCTCATGTTCATGGAGCAGACAGCACCGTTGCGGCAGGGTTTAGACAGACACAGATCCACCATGGACTCACAGTGACGACCTGAGAAAAGAGAAAGTTATTTAGAAAAATAAATAATATTTAATAACTGAAATGAATTTGAAGGATTAATTACCAAAACATCTAAATTACTGATACACTCTACCCAAAAACACTAATGCCTTGCTGGTTTTCTAACATACAAAATTACTTAACACGGTGCTCTTATGTCCCTTTGGGCAGCTCATAAAAATGTACCCGTGTATCCAAGTCGACAGCGACACTGGTAGTCGTTGACAAGCTGCACACAGTCGAGGCTGCCGGGGGCTTGGCAGGGCCCAGACAAGCACTCGTTGAGATCCCCCTCACAGTGTTCTCCAACGAATCCTGGTGGGCAGGAGCATGTGTAACGCCCCACACCGTCCACACACTGCCCTCCATTCTTACAGCGCGGCTCAAAGGAGTCAGGCTTGGGGGCACAGTCATCCACGTTCGTTTCACACTGGAGCCCTACAGAGCAGAGAACAGATCCATATCACTGAATGTACCAAGTAATACAACTTGGGTAATCATATGAGTGTGTAAGAGTTGTTTGATTTTTACACAAAATACACTAAACATCTAATATTTCTTTCCCACTGCAAGAACTACTGAAGCAGCAGGGCTTACAGAGGATGCTGCTGCTGTTTCACTTGAATTAAATGCAAAAAAGGAGCATCCCCCCCGCCCAATTGTTAAAAGCAGCTTTATGAATGTAAAGGCTAGTTTTTACCCAAATCCTCCTGCGTGTGTAATCATGTACGTATGTAATATTATTTACCATGTGTTCCAGGTGGGCAGGCACAGGTGAAACGGTTGATGAGGTTGATACAGGTTCCTCCATGGAGGCAGGGCCTTGAATGGCATTCATCAACATCATACTCACAGTTCACCCCTTGGTAGCCTGGTTTACACTGGAGCAACGAAACAAGAAAAACAGGTTAGCCCAGTGTTTCCTCTATATGCATTCGCGCCGCTGCTGAATCAGAACATACGTGACAGATGGTGTTATAAGAGCAGCGTAACTCTGAATCGGGAGGTGCGTAGCGAGTGATTGATTGTCCGAGTGGCAGAAAGTGACGGTGAATGAGAGCGGAGGAAAATATTCTGGCAGTAAATGTACGGTGTCTGTTACAGTGTATTAGCTTCTCAAGACCAAGAAAAGTCTGTTGTTTCCCACCTGCTGGAAAAGTGAAGCAGGTTAGCGCTAAGTTAGCCAACATCTCCCCTCCCATTCAGACTGCGCAGCTGAGCAGGAAAGCTTCTACAGCAGCTACACAGCTGCTATGTAACTTAACATTAGCTCAATTTATAGAAAGTAACTGGAAGCTGCATTTTATTACTGCCTACTTGTCCAATGTTCAGAACATCAGGTACAAACTTAAGACTAAACTGACGTAGCCTGCAGGTCTCTCCTGTACAGACCGATTCATTTATTTTTCAGTTTTCAGTCTGAAAAAGTGGTTTTGGAAAAGAAAGGACGGTGGTGACTGGAGGAACTGAGGTTAGTAAAGCTAATTATATTAATGTCTACAGAAAAATGTCAGAAGCTGTAAAATGAAAACACAAAAGGCTAACATGAACAGTCGTATCTATAATGATTCTGAGGTTATATTAACAGGGTTTTCCTGCCGTTAAGGCTTAGGGGTGATGCCCAAAACATGCTGTGCCATCACTGTAAAATCACTGTGGAGCAACAGAACCAACCAAATTACTTTCTACAGATCAAAAGGTAGTTGTAGTTCCTCCAGTAGACTGATCTTTGGGTGTTGTTTATTTATTATCTGCTCTAGCTTTTCCAACTATTTGTTCTTGGGGGACTAACACCAAAACATTCAGCTAAAGCTCACATTAAACTGGGAATACAGTTTTAAGGTATTCTAAGGTGCATTGCATGCTCATGGACACAAGAGCAATGTTGCTGAGACATGTTGTGTTGGGGTTTTATATTCAGACAAAAATTTAGCTTCACCTCCGCAGCTACAACTCCATCCTAGGGAAACACTGAAGTTTACTTGTTTTGCGAACTGGGACAATTTTTGTGCTCTTTGTCCTCCACCCTCTGCTGAAAAAAATCCTACAGGAAGCACTGGGTTAGCATTATTATCGCGTTAACGCATTAATTAATTAACGCAGACAATTATTTTATCGCACGTTAACGCAGTTTTTATTATTATAATTTTGAAAGTCCGTTGCTCACTGGCTCTGAATACACATACAGTCAAATCATGGGTCAAAGGAGGGGTGGGATGTTGATCAGCCTGTAAATCACCCACCCAGACAAACTGCGGAGGGAGGCTTCGGGAGACTACGCTGGATGCAGCGTGTGGGAGAAGTAGATAAACAAAAGCAATACAAGTGAACAAATGCCATAGAGAAGTGGATAGCTACACACTGCGTGCTGATTAGTAAAACTCACAAACAGCGAGGATCAGTCTCTCTTGCAATGATTTGTGCTGCAGGTCACGTACAAAAAGACAATTCAACTTCGGAAGCGGGCAGGCGTGTGGGCGACCACTTCACCTCACTCTAACAGGGACACTTGCTACTGAGTGATCGGCTCTGCTGCCTCAGTCAAAAGGATGGACCAGTCCTTCTATATTGATGGTTTCCATATTAAGCCTTCATCAATGACTCGTAACCTCGGTGTCTTATTCGACTCAACTCTATCTTTTGGCTCTCATATTTCTTCTCTTGTTAAAAACTCTTTCTTTCATCTTCGGAATATTGCTCGTCTAAGATCTTCTCTCACTTTAGCTGACGCTGAAATCTTAATCCATGCATTAATCACATCACGTCTGGATTATTGCAATGCTTTATTTCTTGGTCTTCCCAAAAAACTTATTGCAAGATTACAGTACGTTCAAAACTCAGCAGCAAGAATTCTCACCTCCACCAGGCGTTCTGCTCACATTACTCCGGTGCTTCATGACCTTCACTGGCTACCCGTGGCATCACGTATCCACTTTAAGGTATTGCTTCTAACATTTAAGCCATTACATGGTCTTGCACCCCCATATTTGTCTGATCTACTTTTCACCTACTGCCCTGCACGGTCTCTCAGATCAACTGAACTTGGTTTATTGTCCATCCCTCGTTTCCGGTTGTCTACAGTAGGTGGAAGGTCATTTAGTGTTAATGCTCCAAAATTATGGAATTCACTGCCCCTTTCACTTCGAAATATTTCATCTGTGGCTACATTCAAGACACAGTTAAAAACATATCTATTTAACATGTATTTCGTTTAAATGTGACTATATGTATCCTATGTGATTGTAAGTTGTGTGTTAGTGTGTAAATGTACCATGTAAAGTTCTGGAAAGGCGCTACCTAAATAAAACTTCTTCTTCTTCTTCTTCTTCTTCTAATGTTTAAGTTGAGATTTACAAGAAATATTTTATTGCTACTGTGTACAGGGAATACTGCTGGTAAATAGCACATTATTTGTGCGCAAACCACATGTTATTGCACTTTTGTGTATATAGCAGTACATCTAAATTAAAAGTGTGCAATACATTACTTTAGAATTCATTATTCAATTTTGCGCGCAACAATGCGATTAATCGCAAGAAAATCATGCGACTGCCCAGCACTAGTATTAATGTAAATTCTTTAAAACTTACAAACCATGCACACCTACACCACTAACACACATACAGTACACAAACAGCAGAGCATTTACTTACTATACACTCGTATGTGCCCTGATAGTCCTTGCATGTAGCTCCGTTGCGACATGGGTTTGACTTGCACTCCTTGACCATCTCTTCGCAGTAGCTGCCTGTGTATCCTGGCTGGCACTGACACTTGTGGAAATTCTCCACATTTATACACTGCCCGGCGTTCTTACACACATTTTCCACTTTCAGACCTAAAGTAATTTGGTACAGTGAAGTAAGAATGTGAATATCCACAATTAGAGCATATTGTGTCTGTACACAGGAAACAAAATGATCTTTGTCAGGCTACAGTGAAGAACTTCAAATGGTAACTTTGTTTAGCTACAAAGCAACTCTTCTCTTGTGTTGACTTAGTCTCTATCTAACAGAAATGCATCATTACTGTATTTTAGTCTTATCCTAATTGTAGTCTTATCCTAATTATAAATAATGTGTTGTCACAACAGGAAGTAGTTCCTCACCTTGCTTGGCAGCAAAGTCCTCGCAGGACATGTTGGGGACGTTACAGTCAATTCCCATCCATCCCATTGAACAGTGGCAGATCCAGGTATTTTCTCTCTGAGAGCAGGAGCCACCATTTTGACAATGCACCTGGCTGCACAGGTTTACAAAGTTCTGCGTACAACAAGAGAAAAGAGAGATAGTTAAAGTTGGCTTTAAACGTTCCAGCCACCTTCTTGAGTTAGATAGTTACATCTAACCGAACTAAGTTTCTTATGAAAATTGTCAAATTGTCATGCCTTTTTCAGCACTCAGTTTTGTGTGTGCGGACCATTTCTTCTAATTCTTTGGTTTTCTAAGTGCCCATAACAATAGTTTGTAAAAAATTATTGGCTGCAATAGTGGTCGATGGCTGTGCACCCACTCAGTTCACTTTCAGTGACACACAGACACTTTACCTGGCAGTTTTGTCCATTGTATCCTACGGGGCAGGCGCAGCTGTACTTGCCCAGGCCATCAGTGCAGATGCCTCCATTCTTACAGGGCTGAGAGTCGCACTCATTCTGCTCGTACTCACAGAATCTCCCGTAAAAACCAGGCCGGCAACGACAAGAGAAGGAGTTGATCTCATCAACGCATGTCCCATTATTCAGACAGGAGCTGGAGGTGAAGGAGTAAGAGAAGAGTAGTGATTAATGAAAATCTGTCTCTGTCTAGAGTACTGAGACATACTTTAAACGAAAAAATGAAGAGGAAATAAACAAAGTATTAACATTTAACAAGAATACAAAAAATCTACCACTCTTAATGAATTAAACAATCTGCCAGCACCACATACCCTTGGACACAGTATTTATATTTTGTTTTTCTTTAACCAGTCAAGACGTTAAAAAAGTCTTACGTCTTCTTTTACCCAAATCGGACATTTGTTTTAGACATAGTAGTTAGGAGGAGGAGGAGGAGGAGGAGGAGATACATAAAAAATCATCCAGGAAAAATTCAATGCGGAAGAACATAACATTTCAGCATGGGAATAAAATGCTCTTGTTTTTTGGATCACCTCTCAGTACATTCAAGGATGTTGTGTTCACACAGGATTCCATCAAAGCCCGGTCGGCACTCGCACACAAAACTGTTGACGTAGTCCCGGCAGATGGCGCTGTTCCTGCAGGGCTGGCTGGCGCACTCATCTATCTCAGTCTCACAGCGCTCCCCTTCAAAACCAGGGCGGCAGTCGCAGGAGAAGCTCCCAACATCGTCCACACAGGAGCCTCCATTCAGGCATGGGTCTGCAGAGTGGACAAGAGAGAGGGAAGGGAGCCAAACATTTTATATAAAAAGCAGACACTAAATAAACAATTCATCCCAGTTATCAATGTACAATCCATCTGCAATCTGAAATTATTAAGCTAAAAAACCTTAACAGGTTTATTCTGTGTGAGATATTTTACTCACTCTATGCTGCTTTCTACTGGGGCTTGGAATGTCTCTTATCATCTCAGATCATACAAAGATTTTTTAAAATTTTTTATTAAACATAGCCGTCATAAGTGCAGAGATCCACTGGGTGTGTACAGCCACTAATAAGCTGACTAAATTAGTTGAAGTGAAACTCACTGGGTGAGCAGTCGTCAATGTCTGTTTGACAGTTGTGTCCGCTGTATCCAGGTTGACATCTACACATGTAGCTGCCCTGGTTGTTTATGCACTGACCACCATTTTTGCAAGGGCTGTTTTTGCATTCATTCACATCTTCACTGCAGCGTGTACCTAAACAATTTTGAACAAACAAACAAGTATTAGAACAGCATTAGCAGTAATACACAATAATAGATGTGACTTTGCACTCAGGCTGACGGTTTCTCTATCACTTCCACACAAACTCAATCAGACACACATAAGAACGCAATATCTTGCTGAGACACATGTACCTTGCCAACCAGCGGGACATAGACAGATGAAAGAGGTGTAGTCTGCAGAGGGGCGACACACTCCTCCCTTCTCACATGGAAGAGAAGCACAGGGAGCCTGTTCCACCTCACAGTGTTTACCTATTTTGAAAATGCACACATTTTGAATAACGATGAAAACAAGTGTGAATGAAAATCGGCTCTAAGACGATATTCAAAGACTGCTATTGCATGCTGACAAGTGGATGTTGATATTGTGGAAATGTCACATCACGGACCTGTGAATGGCGGACTACACTGGCAGGTGTAACTGTTGACTCCATCTATACAAATGCCTTGGTTCAGACAGGGCCAGGATGCACATTCATCTATGTTTTTCTCACAGTTCACACCTAATTAGAGAGGAGGTGATTGAAATATAAATGTTTTTATAAATGAAATTTAAAATGCAAATGTATAACTTATTTATTATTTAGTAATCATACTGTTCTTAAAGACACTATGCTGAAATATAACAATATAATACACTAAAATATGATTGTTATTATTACCTCTGAATCCAGATTGGCACTGACAGGTGTATCCATTGTGTCGGTCCACACAGATACCTCCATTTTGGCATGGACTGGGCTGGCACTCATCCTTTTCCTGCTCACAGTGTTGTCCCACCCAACCAGCTTCACACTCACAATGGTACCTTTACACAAAAGAAAGGCACACACGAATTTGAACCACACAGTAATAATAACAGCAGGTCGTCTTTGGGCTAACTCCAGCATCAGTTCCAGCAGTTATTACTTGGATCATTATATACAAATAGTTGTGCTGATACTGCAGTTTAAATGTTATGCAGCGGCACATCGGAGAGCAAAGCAGGCTGGAAGAAATTTTCTAACTTGGGGGGGGCTCAACATCTGAATTAAGGGAAGCACTATTAAAATAAAACATGGAAATGATGATTCGGCTGTTGGCCCAAGTGTTGCTTTACTTTATGGGTCTTTCAAATTCCCAATAATACTATATAACTGGTGTATGTTAAAGAGGTGGTATTATGCTTTTTGTTTTTTCCCTCTCCTTTATTAAGTCATATATCTTTTTTGTGCATGTAACAGGTTTGCAAAGTGAAAAAGCCCAAAGTCCAGCCCAAAGGGAGTTCCCATCTCCTACAGAAAGCACTGCTCTGAACCGCACTTCCTTTACTGTGACGTCACAATGAAAACGCATCATAAAGCTCGCCAAGCGGCTAGCGGGGTCAGGCACGCCCTCAAACCAAGCTAGTCTGAGCGGAGGCCCTTTGATTTTAGTTAAGCCCCTTTTCCACTGCACAGTACCAGCTCAACTTGGCTCGACTCGCCTTTGTTTGATTTTCCATTGTAGAAATGTTGTACCTGCTTCCAGGTACTTTTTTTCGTATCACCTCACCTCCGTCGAGGTTTCAAACAAGCTGAGGGATACTAAAATGTAACATGAAAACAGACAGAGTGCTGATTGGTCAGAGAGAATATACACTATTCACTGCATCATCATTGCGTGCACCAGACAGAGGCCAGCAACAGAAAGTTTTATATTTTACAGTTTTCATATGGAATTTCATCACTAAATCCACCTCTGAGAATCAGCTGTGTAGATTTCGAATATAGACAGTTTAACGAGAAGTGATGGTGGAACAAAAATGTGCTTGAATATTTTCGGAGTTGAGGAGCTCCGCAAGTGGCTGCGGGGGAAGCCTGTGCCAACCCGCTGGAGGAGCGTGTGAGGCCGGCCAGCCGCCCGCTCACAGAGCCCTCTGCTCCCGCCGTCACACAGACCGCTGCAGCAACAATGTAAGAGGAAACACAGCTGGAAGGTTTTCATACCGCTTATCTGTCTTTACATTCTGAGGAATGTTGAAACGTTTTAACTTAAAAAAGAGAAAGCTGTGTGGCTCGCTGGTGCGTGTGTCGCATTGAACATTACGTCGTGGCAGTTGTGTGTGGCGTCGCTATGACGACAAGCTACGTACCATCTCTGGGTACTATCTGCAATGGAAAACG
>NC_060154.1:20840126-20934418 GCF_021292245.1 Micropterus dolomieu | reverse complement strand
TGGTGGAACAAAAATGTGCTTGAATATTTTCGGAGTTGAGGAGCTCCGCAAGTGGCTGCGGGGGAAGCCTGTGCCAACCCGCTGGAGGAGCGTGTGAGGCCGGCCAGCCGCCCGCTCACAGAGCCCTCTGCTCCCGCCGTCACACAGACCGCTGCAGCAACAACGGCAGAGGAAACACAGCTGGAAGGTTTTCATACCGCTTATCTGTCTTTACATTCTGAGGAATGTTGAAACGTTTTAACTTAAAAAAGAGAAAGCTGTGTGGCTCGCTGGTGCGTGTGTCGCATTGAACATTACGTCGTGGCAGTTGTGTGTGGCGTCGCTATGACGACAAGCTACGTACCATCTCTGGGTACTACCTGCAATGGAAAACGGAGCAGGGCCGAGTAGAGTCGAGTCTATCAATTTGCGCTATGGTAGCATTTTTCGGCAAGGCAGAATAGATCGTCAGAACACCGGCAACAGTTCAACGTTTAATTCTTAAAAGACGATGCAATTCACAATTACAATCTTTAAGTATGCTTTATTGGTTGTGAATTATATTTAAAATAAACACGGCAATGTAACTTCACAGACTGTACAACGTTGTTGTAAACGTTGGCTGACACAGCTAAAGTTATAACTGTAATGCTAATGTTACACCCAATGTGAAAGCTACTGCGCAAATGTTCAAATTGTTTGGCCAATTTTTATGTAAAACTGAGTTGAAATATGGTGATTTTTGTAGTGGTTTATGGTTGATGTGGAACAATGATGTTGTGGACTTGTGAGTAACTTATACCATCTGCTAGGTTACGGTCTCAGTCTGAAGCGGCTTTGATTTGGATCACACTTCCTTGTTTCTTACGACCCGCCCTTCTCTGCTTCTGATTGGCTAGTAGTCCTTACCTGGGAACTGCGCATGTGCAACTCCCAACAAAGATTTTGTACAAGTAAGATGCATCACTCTGTAGCTCAAGAGCGGAGCGTACAACACATAGGGTGAAAAGAGGAGCTGCAGCAATGATGAGAAAAATATGTTTTTTTTTGAAAATTAAACCATGTAAATCTGTTCTGGTACAACCCCTAATTAATATTTTGAACCTGAAAATGAGTATAATACCACCTCTTTAACAAATCCAAAAATTGGATTAGAAAAGGACAGACAGATCTTAGAACATAAACCTTCAGAGCAGCAGTATAAGGTTAATGTACCCGTGCTGCTTTTCAACACAATCTCCGTGCACACAGGGCTGAAGAGCACAGTGGTCCGTCCCAGAGAGGCACAGAGGGCCGTGGGTGCTGGGTGGGCACAGGCAGTGAAACCCGTTGACCTTGTCCAAGCAGGTTCCCCCACTCATACATGGGTTTGAGTTACACTCGTTGATCTCCACGTCACATTTAACTCCTATTAGAGAGCAATTCAGAGGGAATTAGTTGTTTTAAATGCAGCCACTTTATTATTGTGTAGATTTTTTTCATCATATTACTGGGGTAGCCAGCAAAATATACCTGTATATCCTGGGGAGCACACGCATTTGTACTCATTAATGCCATCCTGGCACTCTCCGTACTCACAGGGGTTGCTGGCACAGTCATCCTCATTGATCTCACAGTTCACCCCTGAATTGAAAAATACAATGTCAAACTAGAATATATACAGTATAGTCAGGTTACATGCTTTATCATTATATCTGACTGTATAATGTTTGCTGAGATTTAAAAGCAGCAAACCAAAAACACCCCGTCACATCCCTTTTCGTTAAAGTGAGTAAAGAGTTGCATTAGCGGTGAAACCTATAGAGCAGGTGCTAAAAAATGTGAAGTTAACTCGTTCAGCACCAGGGGGAGCAAGACTCCATGAAAGTGGAGTTTTAGAAAGAAGTGAGAAATGTTAACAAAAATACAGACAAGCTTGCTACGACTAGGAGTATGACAAAGTTACAGAACTAACTGGAATAATAGTAGAGGCCCAACTGTTAAAGTGGGAGAGAGCAAGACAGAGGAAAAGTATGACAGACAGAAAGAGGGTGAGAGATACAAAGTGAAAACTAGACAGAGAGAGAACATGGTACGTTGGAGGAGGGGAAGTGAGACCTGACAGGGTGATCTGACAACAGTTTTGGTAAAGTGAGGACTATACAGACTTCAGTACCAGGCCTCAGGGTGGTACAACGTAATGAACTGAGCCTACTAATCCACAGAGCAACGTGGGGTAGCACCACTCGACCCAGACTTGTGACTGCCACACACACACACACACACAAACACACACACACAAGTTGAGGGCTCCACACTTTACACTACATCGAAAGCTATACAGGAAGCTCTAGATGTGGGGGATGGGGGTATTTATATTTAATTCAAGCTGTTACCACCACTCTTAATCTTTTAAGGGCCACAGGATTCAATCACGAGAAAACTCAGAAGCACATGAATGTGATCTGGATTACTTAGAATGGTTCATATTTTGATTATTTCAAATAAGATTATGTAGAACGTATTTATACTTCAGTGAAAAGGTGTTGTGTGACAAAGTATCGGAGGAACTACAACTCTGCACTCGTTTTTTGTTGATAGTTCAGTCTGTCTGGTTACTACAGCAACCAGATGTCAATCTGAGCTGAGTTTTGTTTAACAACCAGCAAAAGAAGTCGCAGCACACACTATACTGGAGGAGAACATGGCTGAAACAGCCCTCATACTAGTACTGTCTTTACAAGCAGGCAGGAGACTGATGAGAAAGTGTTCATCTGTACAAGTACCTACCTGTGGTTCCCGGAGGGCAGTTACACTGGTAGGCATTGACCAGGTCAATACAGCGTCCTCGGTTCTGACAAGGGTTGCTGTGGCACTCCTGGATCTGGATATTACAGATGGAGCCTGTGTATCCAGGGTAGCATTCGCAGGAGAAGGTGGCGATGCCATCTTTACACGCGCCATGGTGGCATGGCTCTGGTACACAGTCATTGATGTTCTCCTCACAAAGTAGGCCAGTGAAGCCTGGGGGAGGACATTTCTTCTTAGAAAAATAACAAAGACTACTGCATCATAAATCAAGGGACTATTTCTTATTATTTTCTGGGTCAAACGGGACATGGGGTTGAATGTGATGCAGCCTACCATTTCCTCTTTACTGAATGTTGCTTTTACTTAAACTTATTTTTTGTTTTACCTTCAGCACATTCACAATCATATCCGTTGGGTCGGTCGATACATTTGGCCCCATTTAAACAGGGTGTACTGGAACACTCGTCTATGTCTATGTGGCACATTTCACCGCTGAAGCCTGAAAACAGATACAGAACAGGTAGGATTTCACATGTGTGGAATGGAAATCCATCAGTAAAAACACATAAACACAACGACATGTTTACCAACCTGCTGGGCACTCGCAGATAAAGCGGCTGACCTGGTCCAGGCATTTACCCTGGTTCAGACAGGGGGAGCTGAGACACTCATTCACCTCAATCTCACAGTGAGTCCCCTCAAATCCTGCACACATGGAGAGAAACATGTTACAAACAAATACAAATAATTTCTTCTTTTCTCAAAATTTGCAGACTTCATGTTTTTAATCCCATTCCTTGGCAATTGGTCAGCAGAGTTAGGCTGAGGGTCAACGAACAAGAGACCAGTTTTTAGTAGATCCAGAAATTTTAAAAAATTGCAACTGGACATTTTTCAACATTTTATGATTTAAAGATGAAGGCGCATTCATAACATTAGTGACCATCAATCTCGATCTTTATATTCACATGAAATTTTTTTTTCCTACGAATAAAATAATTCAGATGATTGTGCAGCCTTGGTGGAGTTCTCTCTCTGAGAGCTTTTTAGTTATAAATAACTCCAAATTGTTATCCGCTGCATCTTTTCCTGCCTGCAATAAATGTGTTAAAATGTAAGGAAATGTATAATCTAATTTCTCCAGAAATTACCGGGCATGCAGATGCAGGTGTAGTCCCCAATGCGATCCAGACATGTGCCATCATTCTGGCAGGGGTTCGAAGCACACTCGTTGACATCTTGTTCACAGCGTGGCCCCGCATAACCCCTAACACAGTTACAGGTGAAGGAGCCGTCCGTGTTCACACACTGACCACCATGCTCGCAAGGGTTGGTACCTGACGATGAAGAGGAAAGAGGCATGATTGAAAGCAGAACCGGTCAGATGTATTGCATGTTATGTGTGTTTAGAACTTCGTCTTTCTCACCAATGCTGCATTCGTCTCTGTCGATGTTACAGGTACTGCCTACATATCCAGGTGGACAGTTACAGTTGAACATGCCACTGATGGGGTTGGTGTCACACTGAGAGCCCTCTCTACAGGGGTTACTGATACAGGCGTCATCTCTATGGCAGAGCAAACCTGAAAAGAACACCGTGTTGACAGGGAGAAAGTGGAAAATTACGTGTTCAGTTAAAAAAACATTGTCTGTGCTGACACAAAAATGTCCCCAGAGAATCTTGAATACAGGCTTTGCCCATTTGGAGAGATTTAGTTAGTCCAAATCCCTCATGTGTGAAATGCAAGTATATTCTGATATAATTGGTGTATTTGACTGTTGGATCACAGCTTTAATGAATGTAGTGAAAGTAGTTTCTGCTTAGCAAAACATCAATTCTGATTAGACTCGTTGCACAGAATGTAGTCCCCAACTGTTTTAATTTTGTGTTTCTCTTTTTGATACAATATCTAAAGGGAAGTATTAAACTATGACAGAGATTCAACCACATTTCTATCTTATATCACAATATATGTCGATTATAAAAATATATGCGTGCGGTTTCTCACTACTGGCCTACCTGTCTTTCCGTGGGGGCAGAGACAGACAAAAGACGCAACACGGTCGATGCACGTGGAGCCTGGGCTGCATGCAGCTGTAGCACAATCATCGATGTTTTCAGAGCAGTCGGGTCCACTCCAGCCGTTAACGCACACACAGACATAGCTGCCAATCAGGTTGCTGCAGGTCCCTCCATTCTGGCAAGTGTTTGGCTGCAGACGACACTCGTTCACATCTTCTGTACAGCGCTGACCTGTGGAGTGACAGGGCGGTGGACACAAAGAGGACATTTTTAGGTTTATACTCTATGCAGTATGTTACAGCATAGATCTAACCTCATGGGTTTTTGGTAGAGAAATTAATTATAGTTTTTATTAAGAAGGAGCAATTTTTTACACACAGTATGCGAAGTTTATTTATCTACGCTGGGCATTTTTAAATACCCTTCAGCATCACGTTGGCTTTGCTTTCCCTGGTTGGATTAGTGCTACATAAACTCAGACAGGCCCAAGGAAGCTGATGTATGCATGTTTGCTTTGTAAACGGAAAGCTTGCACATGAGTAAGTGTGTTAGCAGAGACACGCCTAGTGTGAAGTAGGCCTGTGTAGGATGAAGACAGAGTACCTAAGAACAGTAGGAACAGCAACATGAAAGGATGCAAGTCATTGTCACTGATCACAGCACAAACATTTACTCCACCTGACTGCTCAAATGAAAAAAAAAAAGGCTTAAGAAGTAGAAAAGCCATTTCAGAGTGATATGGCTAGAAAGTCTAGAAAATGAAAAGGGAAAGACATAAACAACCTGCTGTGGATTTCATTGTTAAATGTTAAAGTATTTTCTGCAGAACATATTAACACACATCTGTCTAAACTCAGCAGGCATACAAAATATTTTTTAAGTTCTAGCATAATGCATATAAATATTCCTATGGCCGTTTTCAGAGTGACTTCAGACCTTTCATTCCTTTGTATGAGGCCAACGCAAAGGGTTTTGGCAGTTTGGCAGTTGTCCAGCAAAAAATTTGACCTGGCTCAACTACTACGGGACTGCAGGGCAAAGTCATCCGGTTAAATGCTGCGGTGGCCAAGCACACATTCCCGTTTCATGTCTCACCGATACCTTAAAAACACCCCCACCAACACAGTCTGAACGCCCGCTATAAGAGCGCGTCTGAAAGACAATACTGCTTTTTAATGCTTTGTTTCAACATGTTTTAGGTTATCTTCAGCTACACACCCACTTCAGACACCTGTGGAAACCCCCTGACAACCCCCTGTACTGTATTTGACAAACACTGAGCATAAAAGTGGTCACAGGAACGCATCAACAAACAACTGCACACACAAATCCCTTACCTGTCCACTCTGGAGGGCACTGGCAATTGTAGGTGTTGACGCCATCCATACAGGTTCCTCCATTGGCACACTGATGACCGGGACAGTCATCAATGTTGTTCTCACAGTTAGTCCCATTGAAGCCTGGCACAAATGAAAGAGACATCCATTGATTATTAACTGTTTATTGTTTTAATTATGTGTCCATTGGGGAAGAAATTTCACTCAAATACATAAGTTGTACTATGATATTCTCTTGAGTACATAAGTATTATGAAATGTCCTATAAATGAAAGTATATAAACAGCAACTGTGTGGGTTTGTTGTGCCTACTTGCTAACTGTAGCAGACCGACAGTACAGTGTGTGTAATGAAGCTCAGCCAACAGGATCAGACTGTTTGTACCTCAAACAACATAATGTAACAATATAGAAACTCAAAGCTACATTCATTTATAGATAAATACCAGTTCAAATTTCTTCTCTAAAATATCCATTTCTCTTTAGTGCTGTCCTGCTTTCCGCTTCTCTCTCACCATTATTAATAACAAAGGTCAAGGCATTTCAGAATTTGAATCCTCCTACCTGGAAGGCAGTGGCACGAGTAGCTGGTTTCAGAGCTCTGGTGGCAGGTGCCTCCATTTAGGCACGGTGAAGGTGAGCAAGGGATGTATGAGCTTTCACAGTGTATGCCAGTAAACCCCGAGGCACAGTTACATCTGTAGCAATGACATGAGCCCATTTTATACATCTAATTTCATTCAGACTTGACAGACAAACAACAAACAAGTCAAACTGTTTCATAAAAATAAAAACATTCTGTAGTCCAAAAAACACTTCCAGATTGTGCCATTTTCACATTTGGTTATTAAAAACTAGATTCTCACTTGTAGGAGCCAGGGGTATTGATGCATACTCCTTCATTCTGGCAAATAGAGGGTGTGGCAGCACATTCATTTGTGTCATTAAGGCAGCGAGGACCTGTGTAGCCAGGAGGACAGGTACATGTATAGCTACCACCAGCCAGAGAGCTGCACATTCCACCGTGGGCGCAGGGACTAGATAGACAGCTGTCCTCATGCTCACATTTTGATCCTGGCAATGAAGAGGAAGCAGAAGAGCTGAATATTAGTGTGTAGGCTATCTTACAAGTCACTTATCAATGTTTACCAACCTATGGAGCATTGTGTGCTAGATACTAGTGGAAAAGCAATATGCAATGACGGTTATGTATTTGTGGTTAACACTTCATAATGAAGTTAATTTGTTAACTTAGGTTAACAGGAATGGGGCCACTCCTCAACCACACCTCCAATCACCTCTCAAGGCTACATATACCGCTCCACTCAGCCTGCCCCGCTTGTTTCCCCTCATCCCTTCCTAATCAATCAGGGCACAGCTCTCTCATGTCTCATCTAGGTACCGTCCGAGACGGAACCCCCACACTGAGTCTCTCTGCCCGGTCTGCTGTACACACTCTCAGACAAGCCTATCAGACGACATCCTTCTTCCACCATCAACCTTCCCCTCTATATGCATCAATCCATCCTTGATAATCCATGCATTACATATTTGCATGTACCTCTAAATCACACACTGTTGTGGCATGGTCCTTGCTAGTGAATCACATGTTGTGTTTTATCCCGTGACATTTTCAGCACAAATTAGATTTGCACTCTTCTAAAGCACACTGTTTAGCCCTCTCTTAAAAATGTATTTGCAGCTACCACATGACACCAAACTGAACAATAAAGCAGTGTGCCAAGGCACAAAAACTCTGAAGAATAGAAAACCTTATATATATAATAGAACCTTCTGGATCCATTAATCACTTTAAATACACACACTGATAGACAATAATAGGATATATGTGTCAGAGATTTGTTCATTTCATCAGTAAGTGCAGTATTCCAAGAAAAGAAATAGGGTTACATAATTAGGGAACTTTAGCCATTTAGAAATTGTTTACAAATTTCCTGGATTTGTACCTAGATCTGGTTACACGCCGAAAAGTCACTTGTTCCTTGCCTCATAGCCTAACTTTTAATTAAACTTAATCTCTGTAAAGGTTTTGAGATAGCCTGCAAACAGACTAACAAGCAGAACCAAAAACGTAACCTTGGCGGAGGTAATGACTTCTCAGATGACCTGCTTCGAAACAGAGATGTAAAAACTATTTTGTTCAGGAGAAGCGTTCTAAACAGCTAAAACAGCCTTTACTGTTAGCAACTATATTTGCATTCAGGATGTTGAAAATAAATTAGTGTTCAGGTGTCAGATTTCAGTATCTCACCAGTCCATCCTCTTGCACACTCGCACTTGTAGTTGACAAGGGACAGCAGGGTGCAGACCCCTCTGTTGGCACAGGGGTTGTTGGGGTAACATGTGGAGTTCTGTGGAGTCTGACAGTGCTGTCCAGTGTAGCCAAGAGGGCAGGTGCAGGTGGCGCTGCCTGGTACAGGTACACCAGCTGACATGGACACAGAGCAGTTCCCTCCATTCAGGCAGTAGCCAGGTTGACAAGGGTCCTTGTGGTGGCAGTACTCACCCAAAAATCCCGGTGCGCACCTGGACACACACAAAAACAGAAAATCAGTGATGGAGCATGCAAAGGCACACACAAGGATTTAAAACCCCATCACCCCTCAATACAGACAATACAGCTGAAAGATGAGCTACTCAAAAAGACAAATATGTGTGTGTGTGTGTGTGTGTGTGTGTGTGTGTGTTTTGCTTGACGGAGAAGCAAACAAACAAAACAAAAGAGTGAGTTTCAGTCAGGTGCAGGTTATGCACCACATCAGACAACAGCATTGACAGCAGAGATTAACATCTGTGCTAGAGTCCTGTAGTTCACACACACATCAAAGAACAAATGAACCAGCACAGGTAAACACTACTGTCTAACACACAGTCATGCCATTGCTGTATGGTGATCTAAATAACAGAATGTGGGGAACCACATCCATAAGTAGGAGTATTAGTAAAATATGTGGTTGTGCATAAAAAGGAGATTGTTCAATTACTCCAAACCTTATACCATATGGTAAATGGACGGACGGTACAAGGCCTCGTGCTTGGCAGAAGACACATACACACACACATTCATATGACCTGCATGACAGAAGAAGTTAGGCATTGTGTCTTGCTTAAGGGCATTTTGACATGCTGTTATGATGAGACAAGAATTGAACCACAAACCCTTAGATTACAGATACAACCTGCGCTGTTAAGACATACATTCTGTGTGAGAAAAAGGGGAAGATGAGCTTGGTGTAAGGGTTAAGCTGGGGTCAGTGACGGCTAAGAAGAAGTTCAAATGTGGAAGGATGTGAGGTGGAGTTATCTGGAAGTTGTTGACTGAAGCCTGGCAGAAACATGACAACAAGTGGAAAGCACCAGCAATTATTTAGTCAATGTAATAGATTAACAATATTCCTGTCAAAGTTTGAGTAATGCCATAATCTCCATTAATGTGTCCACAGTATAGGGAAGGAACTTTTCCTGAAAAAACTGCAAGTGGTTCACAAAAAACTGTATGAATAAAAGAAAAGCAACAATTATCTATAGTGTTATGACCACATTTGGACTTCCTCTGCTTATTCATCAACCCCTATCTTTTCAATTTCTTTTTCAGTAAAGTGATTCAGCAGCATGCCGAGCAGCAGGGAGGAAATTACATTATTACACAACATGTCCAACATGGATCTCAGAGACAATGATCCCTTCCTCACTTTCTATTCCTCTGTTTTTTTCACAGTAACTCTTTTTCTCACCACTTCTCTTTGTGTGACAGTACTTGGTCAGAGGTGTTATTTTGTTACTGGGCAAAAAATGTTATTAGTCAGGTAATTTCCTGTGTCTATTTTGATCAGCCATCTCTGCTGCATTGTGGGTGGGTGGCAGGCACATGGCAGACACGCTGTCTGGGGACTGTGGGCGACAGAGCGACCTGCTGCCTCTTACACAGGCCTCTAAACCCGCCTCCCTAGAGGGGCTCAGGTAACATAATAACGAGAGCAGAGATACACCACACAGTAACAAAAACACACATACAAATCAATACCCTCTTTCATAGCCATCCTAAATGAAAACGATGCTTAATTCACAAATAAGCATTTGTCAAGCATTTAAAAACATCAAAGGGAAGAAGCGATGTTATTATGAGCCACATAAAACCGAGAGGAAACAGTGGAGAGGGGAATGATTTGAAATGGAGTCTCACGCTTACTAACTTGTATTTATTAGTGGAGACTCCACCCCAAAGCAGCTTGAAGATATTAGGTTGTGAGCGCATGGGAAAGTAGGAGAGTGGTGAATCATGCCAGGCAGACATCTCACAGATCAATCACATCTGTGTGGTTTTCTGCCTGCTATGATGAATCACCCAGTGTCTCGTCAAATATGACAAACAACATTTGCCAACAAATTCCCACTCTCAGCTAACACATTTGGTTCACAAATGCACAGTTTATCACATACACAATCCAACAAAAAAACACTAAATTGAATGAACACCTTAATACTTCGTTCGCTATACGTTCATGATTTTTATAGGTTTTCCTATATTATAGGTTATAGGTTTTGTTCAGACTAGTTATCACAGAAAGCTCTTTATTATTAAATGTATTATTATAAGATTAAAGGATAGGTCTGACAATATTCTATATTTTTCTTATTGTCAACAAATGAATTGATCCTACTAATTAGTACCGTCTGTGTAGCCAAAGCCTGATCTATCTTATTCCATAGACTTACATTGTTGTCCAAAAACTATTAAAAACACATCAATGAGCCTAGTGGACCAAAGCTATGTCTGAAAAAAGTCCCCAACAAAAACACTATTATGTATTCTAGATGAGTAAAATGTGCTTAGATTACAGAGATTACTTAGATTATTGGGCATTTTAAAACATGAAAGTTGTTGACGAGTTATTAAAGATTTACAGCTTTACAGTGAAGGAACAGGCTGAGAGGCACAGCGAGGGAAGGCACGTTGGACAGTACTGAGAGACGGACTAACATACTATTGTTTGTTTTGGTCTCTTCAAGGGATTTTATGACAGTAACAAAACATTAAATATCGTCAGCCTTATCTTTTCAATATATAACAATATTCTCTACACTCTACACACTATTTGCTTATGCTCTTATAGGGGCTGGTAAACAAACAAACCAGATGGTGGATTACTGATGTATGATCTTCAAAGAAAAGACAGACCTCGTGCCTCCTCACCTCAACTCTGTCAGATTAGACATGGTCACCCTCCCTCTTCCCCTTCTCTGTCCCTGTCCCTGCATGTCTGCAGTGCAACCCCGCTACACACCCCAAAACACATGCCTATACACAAACACAAAGTTAGCCCTCCCCACTTTAAACACAAACACAGCTTGGCCGTGATATCACAACAAGTCATCCGTCCTGGGAATTAGGGCTGCTCTTTTTTTTTTTCTCCGCCCCCTCTCACGGAGTAAGGGCATGGCCCTCTGCCCTGTGACATACATCACATTAGCAGGCTGTCACACAAAGAACACCGTGTCCAGGTTAATGGCAGGTTTACGTTTCACTGGGAACATTTCGCACATTCTCACTGTAAAAACTATGGTGGAATACGAGACGCATTTTCAAAGTCAGTGAGAGACGCATTTTCAAAGTCAGTGAGAGAGAGGAAATATGAAACATGGGCTTTGTTGTAATTTTTAACCTAATTACAGTCTTTTGAGTTTAGAGTGAATAAATGAAAAATGATGAAACATTGTAGTTTGCCTGGTTAGGAAATCATTTGAGGAAGATAAAAATGTATTATACACACCCTTAGAGAATTATTTATATTTGTGAGATTTTTGGGAAAATTCTCAAGTGCTGACAGAAAAGATGCACAGTAAGCTCCATTAAATTCAAAATCACTGCTATCTAACCAGTGTTGACAGAACCAAATGCCATGGCGTCGGGAAACGATACCACCCTGTCCTTCAGGTTTCCCTGCCAGATAGAGAGCTCATTATTAGCCCCTGGCTGTATCACTAGAGCCTGAGGCAAACAGACATGGCTCTGCATGATTCTCATTATTGGGAGGGAGTGGTGTCTCACTGAGGAAGAGATAACACTGACAGACTAGTCACTGAATACAACACAGGAAGAGGTGTGATTATTTGGACACATTTTCATACACACTACAGAACACAGGAACGAATTTGCACACAGATGAATGCCCACGGACACCTTAACGTACACAGTTAGCTCTACTTTCATGAACAACTCAGCAGAGAGGGTTTCTACAGCCCAGTTTAACTATGGGATCCTTTGTTTTGCTCGATTTCTCTATCCTTCTCTTACTTTGTGCAATTTCCTGCAGCCCTTCTTTCCCTCTCTTTCTCTCACTCCTCCACTTCTCATTTCTAACCCACTCTCGAGGTGTCAGGTTTCTACAGCTGGTTCACATTAGCGCCCCCATCTCACGCACAACCCTCCCTCCCTCCCGCTCTCGCTTCACTCCTTCCCTCATTCGCTCCCTCCCCTCCTCCTCTACCTCATGCTGACCTCTGGCTGTCCTGGCCGGCCATGGAGGCTTCAATGAGCAGAGAGGGGGTGAGTTCATTCTCACTCACTCATATAATGTCTCCCACCTCCTTCATTCCTAATCCCTTCATCCTGAGCTCCCCTACTCTCTCATTCTCCTCCCATCCCCAATTCCCATTTTCTTTTGTGCTAATTGTCTCCTCCTACCTCTCTACCTTCCTCTCCTCCACTACAACCCCACCACCACCACCAGCTCCTCCTCCAGTCACTAGTCTAGTCTCAGCGACGCTTAATAACTTCATCATGCTCTCCCCCCCTCGCGGCAATCGGGAAAAAGAAGGAGAGCATAAACCAGCTCACATTTCAATCCCTGGATAAGTCCGTGGCTTGGCAAGAGCATAGGTGGTCTGTTCACTGTACTGCAGTCCTGTGTGTGCATGCATGGTCCTAACAAGTCTAGTGCAGAACACGTTACTACCTTCGCTGTTGCTTTAATGCATAGCTATGCTTTTAGTTTGGTGGTTCAGCTAAGCAAACAATGCTCGGCATACTGAAGATATTTTAGCTACAAGTTGAGCTGCACAAATAAACACATGTTCATTTACATAAAATCTGCTGCTGTTCTCTCTATCAGACCCAGACATCTGGAGAAACTGTAATCCAGATCATAGACAGAACTTATGTTTTGAAACTGCCATGTGGGCTGGTTTATATGGTGCTATTGCAAGTGTATGCAAAATCACTTATCAAATAAACTAACTGATTCAAAGTAATTAGCACTGTTAGTCACTACATGAGACTAAACTCTTTATATGTGAAAGCCTTTCGGCAGACATTGTACCACCTGCGGGACTGAGATGATCTTTCACAGTCAGACCCAGAAGTGACACAAAGAGGGAACTTTCTAGACCTCAACAGTGAATAGTGTGACCTGTTTGAGGAGCCCCAGAGACCGGTTTGCATGTGCTAATATATACATCAATGAGGAGATACACCAGTGTGTGACCTTCTCTCAGAAAACTCCACATTGAATGCTTGACGGCATTTCTGTGTAGGCCGCCCGGTCAATGGCTACTACTAGTGAACACACAAAAATATGAGCATTGTGAGCATTGAAATTTCAGCTGCCTGGACCCTGGGACAAGCTTTAATTCATGTCTCCAGGGGGACAAGAATTCAACTAAAGCCAAAAGGTAAGGCAGAGAAGCAGTGATGTATGTGTGGCTCTCTCTACTTCGTTCCTATTTGTAGTTTCCATCACCCTTTTGGATAATAAATAAACAATCTAAAAAAGTATATGATAAAGATCAACCCCAGCACTATATTAAGGAAGAGCAGTGGCAGTTTGAGGAGCCCTTGTTGAAATTCAGATATCCTAAAGAGGCTATCACAGAATGATAGTGAGTTCTGCCAGATCTTTCCCTTGTGCCGCCACAGTATAAATGTGGTGTGTGGCTAGGTCTGGCAATGGAAGACTGGCAGCAGTGTACCATTAAGGCCCGTACATCAGCGAGTGCCGCAGAGGAGAAGAGGCCTTTTCTACACTGGAAAATTAAAATGCACCTAAACTTAGATGTAAACTTCAATTATGGGTTATTTTTTTTGGGGTGAGGGATGGAAACTATGAATCTAGCAGCAATGTAGTTTAAGTGGGGTGGGGGTGTTTTTTTTGGGCACACACTTCTCAGCATTGTTTTTTTTGTCTTGTTTTCATAGAGAAGAGCAAAGCCAACAAAAATAATATCAAAGAAGAGGTGTGAGAGTGATGTCAACGTCAGAAAAAAAGACTTAATCAAAAAGAAAAACAAGAAAAAAAAGGAAGGATGTAATGAGAGAGAGAGGCAGTCAGACTGAAAAGAAGCAGTGCAGACTGAATAAAGGAGTGCAGAGCAGGGTGGAGTCCAAAATAGGGGCATGTGGTAAAATCTCATACTGTGTTTAGAAACACATTCAAAAAGACTCATCAGAGTGGCTGTGGTAAGACAGCACAGGGCCCATTTTCTCTCTGAACGCTCCATCTGCCTGTCTCTCTATGTTGCCTGTCATTATCCTGTTTCTGTGGTTGTTTAAAGTGGGATCTCCAACAATAGGTCTGTCGGGCTATGAAAACTCCATATCTAGGTTGATGCAATGCATAGTCCACCACTTAGTCATTTAGAAATTTATAACAAAAATGAATATAGTGTACACTCTCTACACTCTCTACTTAACTTAATAACTGAACTGCAGCTAATTGTGTTTTTTTTTCTCTGGCATTTCTTTATTTCAAAAGTTTTCCTGGAACTTCCTCACTGGCACACGACAGAGCGAAATTGTTTGTCAGCTGAATGACCGAATGGAGCCAAGTGAAGATAAACTAAAACTCACACTGGTTAGAGCCTTTACGTCACGGTCCTCATGCCAAGAATGTGTGACATTGTGACAAATCTGAGGTAATTTTGACCCCACGGTGTCATCATCAATGTGTGACAGAGAGCCACTTGTCACCTTACTGTATGTGGGTTTATGGTCTGGTTGCTACATTCCCCACTGTTTTGTAAAGCTTCCTCTTTCCGGGAGCGGGTTTGAATCTCTAAATCTCCAAGCAGCCTGGTGTTCGTCTGCATGTTTATGTGTTTTACCCTTTAGTTCTAGACTATGGTGGGTGGGCCTTGAACCCTCTCACCGGGGGGGGCCGGGGGCATGCCCCCATAAGAAAGTTTTGTACATTTTAAAGTTAAATGCAGCTAATTTGGTGCAAAATTAAGAGGTACGCTTGTAAACAATGTTGTGCTCTAATAAACTATTTCATCATAAATCCATTGTATAGCTATAAATAGTGATGAAACAGCAACAAAAGTCAACAAATTTATTTAATGTTTTCCCAAAAATCAAACAATAGAAGACAGAATAAGTAATTTCCCTAATATTTTATTGTTGTTTTATTTACTTTTATTGGACACATGTAATATGTTTTATACTTTCTGTGAATATAATCCAATTAATCTTATTTCCATGCTGTCTAGACACCTTATTTTGAAAACCGGGCGTTGTGTGTATCCTTGTGCTAAATTCATTAAGTCCAACCAGAGTCCGAACTTAAATAAATAATGTTGTATGTGGTTCTTGTATGGCGTTAACATGAAGACTTCACAGCCTCTCTTCAGGTAGGACTCTCATACTGCAACACTTGTCATTGTAAAGAGCGAAACTGACAGGATAAAGTCGCTAACCTGCCTGTCACTCGCACTGGTCCGTTACAGTGGATTTACCATGAAGGCTTTAATACATGTGCACTCCAAATGTAGGCATGGCTAGCTTAATCGCCTTCTCACAAATGAGTGACAGAAACAGGCCGTTAACGTTACCGTAGTTACGTCAAAAGAAAAGTGGTTGTCTCAAGTCGGAAGCCAAAGTGTCTGAGTGTGCGAGCTTACAGTAGCACGGAGCAGCGCCCCCAAAACACAACGTTAGAGGTCTGTAATATATTATGAGATGTAAAAATATTTTTCGGTTCATTTTGAAACTATGGCGGGCCGCCATGGTCTTGTTAATTTATGGGAAACACTGGGATTATACAAAGCATCGATGCAAAGAATTTGCATAACCATCGAGTTATTTGAATTTCTCGATGAATCATTTGAGCCTCACAACTATTTGAATATTTGATAAATTCAATTTTAAAAGTTATTTATCAAGCCAAAATGCAAGACATCTGCTGGTTACAGCTTCTCAAATGAGAAGACTGTGACTTCAGACGTATCTGTTCGAACACGTGAACCTGCCCCAGGCTCAAGGTGCCCCTAACTCTCCACAGAAACACATGCAGACGGAGAGCATACGCAAACATATACACAAAGAAACTCTTATCATTGTGGTTCCACCACATCGACAGTGTTGTAAGCTGGGTTGTGGGAAGGAGATAAGTCTTTGGAGAGAAAGAGCGGGAAATCGCTGGTATGGGCTCCAATCTATAACTCTAGGGTTTGTTGGCTTTTGTTTGGATCATGTGTCATCCCAGTTCAATTCTGTGCGTGTGGGAGAGAGAGAGTGGGTGTCTGAGTGGAGGTGCGGAGCAAAGAGGAGTGACTGGTCGAAACCATCTTTCTTCTTTGTCTGTTTCCTTATCCCTCTGTTTACTCCGGTACCCCCTTTCTAACCTAACAACATGAGACTCAGAGGAGATGTGGATGTGAAATCACACCAGAGCTTTCTGTGAAGTAACGAGTTGACTGATACTAATAAGAAAACAACAGCCAGAGCAAAAGAGCAAAATGTCATCAACAAAGCTCTACAAACAAAAAGATATGAATGGAAGGTGGAGCAGGTATATTAATAAAGTTTTTTATTTATTTAATTATTTATTATTAAAGGCAAAATGATGACGATCTAAAACATAGTGGGGTTGTGGGAGAAGGATTAAAGGCCTGGTGAGTTGTGTCCAGAGGCATCAGAATCCCCAAAGCAGAGGGAGGGATTGATGAGTGACAGTTTGATGAAGGAGGTGTAGCAAGGGGGAAATTACACTCCTCACTCTGCTCAACTTCTCCCTCGTCTCCCTTCCCCCCTCTTCCCTTCTCTCTCATCATTAGTAAGGAGTTGTGCTCCGAGGTATTCCTCCTCAAATTACCTGAAAAAAGACATCCTATTTTCTTTTGGCCCTTTCTCTTCCTCTGTCTGCCCCAAAGGCAAATTCTACCTGTCAGATCAAACAGGCAACAGGTCTACACAACACTGTAACTCTCTCCCCTCACTCTTCAGAAAAGCTTTCCTTTTTAGAAAAAAAATAAACATAAAGGCATGACAGTGACTGCAAGAGAAAAAGAGAGTGAGGGAAAAAAAGGCATTGAGAGGGAGGGGGGAGTTAAACAGTTTGCACCACGGCCCAACTGCAGACAAAGAGATCTTGTTCTGGAGGAAAATAGGATTTGGACAACATAATGTGTGCAGCCTCACTCTTGCTTGGACTGCTCAGGTATTAACTCAGTCAGTCAGACTCAATGTCAGTGTCAGAAATCCTGACCTCTGTTTCCATGCTCTTAGCCAATATCTCATCAGGAACTATTCATGTATCCCTTCAGCAAAGATGTAAGTTACAACACACACCTTTTCTCACACCCAAGGTTCATGGCTTGCAGTATCACCGGTTAGACAGCTTTGTTGCACCCTGCCCTACCAGTCAGCTAGTCGACCTCTCCCATGCACTTTAAGTCTCTATCACAACATTTTGCGTGTCAAAAATGAGGCACCTGAGCTTCCCATTCACATATGCATTTCCAAGACATTTTTCAAATTAGTTTTTTTGCAAATTCCATTGTCCATGCTATGGAATTGCAGGCACCTATTAAAAGTGTCTTCTCCTTTTCGATCTCATAAACAAAAAGAAGTAGCCTAAGTGAAAAAAGTCCCTAAAAGGAGTTAAAAGATGTAAAACAGACACATACATATGACTAGAGTAGATCTGTTTTCCAGTGTTTCCAAGATCTCTGCAGAAGAGGCAAGGTGAGTAATGACAACACGCATAGAAGCTCATCCTGTCGCTAATCAAAACAGGACCTTGTCTTCACTGTGGATCTGTTTCATTACGGATATCAAACTAACACAATACTGTCCTCACCTGCAAAAATGCATAAACATCCTTTTCCTGTTATTACATAATGAAATAGTTAACTTGATACCACGTGCTCTTGCTTCCCGCTCTCAGCATTTAAAAAGCAGGCTGGCTAATTGTAAACTAGAAATGCATTAAAATGTCTTTGCATTACACACACTACTAATATAGGCCTGGCTGTTAACTGTGTGTATTTAGTTACTTGCAGACCGACCTTAGATACGATCCATCTGACATCATTAGGCTGGTCCGAGCCAAAATGCCAAAGTGACTGTTTACTCACAACCGGCTGCCTTTAATACACTGAGGAGACCAATAAACACATAATTACATTTTCAAACAATGAGCCTTTTGTCCAGCAGCCCAGTGCAGACAGGACCAGACAGGCCAGACAGAGGCAAGTGCGTCCATTTGTGTGTACATGTGTGTATGAGTGTGTAGTTGTTCATGTTTGCTTGTGGACAGCAGAAAGAATTGATTGATTCGTTAATCTGTCTAACCGTAGGCCTGCGCTCTGTCAGCTGACTCTTCTCAAACTGAGAGACTCCTGTGTTGTCCTCTGTTGTTTTTTTCTTTTATCCTCAATATCATCTTTTAATTCAAAGAAATAGTACAGACTTTACTGGTCAGGAATAGAGACAGCTTAGCGGAGCAGGAGCAAGAGTAAAGACAAGAGAAATCTAATAGTCCTAGAATTTGCAAAAATGAACAATTACCAGTTCCTGTGTATAATAAATAAACAAAAAATTGTCATATGATTTACCATTGCAATTAAATAGTTATAAAGTTAATAAAAACAAACATAAAAACCTAAACCTTAGTGGATGTGGTCAAGCCTTAAACTGCTGCAAACTGTTTGAGTGTTGTTTCAGAGTCATATGCCAGGAAGTATTGGCATAAATCCCTGTCCTACTGGTACTGTATGCCCGTCGGCCTATAGTAAAAACACAGCTCTGAATTTGGGTGTGATTTTTGATCCAGGCCTCTTCTTTGAAAATCATCTAACCAAGACAATCCATTTGTGTTTCCTCCACCTCAGAAACATTTCCAAAATTAAAAGCTGCATATGTCGAGCTGTCCTTTGTTTCATCACATCTTTATTACTGGCCTGAAACAGCCATCACCCACACCACACTACTTCAGTTGCCACACTGCACTAACTAGATGCAGGACGATCACACCCATCCTGGTGTCACTGGTTGTCTGTATGGTTATACACTTATTACAGAACTGACTTTAAGATCCTCTGTCTATAGTGACACAGTAGTTGAATCGGAATAAAAGAATATTCCTCATGTTTCTCGTCTTTATGAAGAGTCTAACTGGCTCTCACACACACACACACACACACACACACACACACCAAGCTTCTTGGCACCTGCAGTACAATGTCTATCTGACCTTCAATTTGACAAAGGGAATGTCAAACACTGATTAAGAAATGTTGCAGTGTGTTGAAATTTCAAAATCTCTGGGAAAAGACACGGAGTGCGATTCACATCACAACTGACGAAAAATGATCAGGTTCATGAACCAGATATGGTGTGTTTTCGTTGAGAATTTGGCTCGGGAGTGGCAATGTAAATATAAATAGGCTCAGTCTTAATTACAAACTAGGCTAAGCTGTCAGAAAGTGGAAGTTATAGATCAAACAGGCCACTGCTCTCCTCTATACTACAGCACTTTTCTTTAATGGTCTGATTTCACAACCGGTAGGAGAGACTCACTTGAAGGATGCTTCAGGTTTCCACAACAACATGACATGTGCCAGGAAACAAAAGTCTACACTAAACGTGTGCGGTAGTTATGATTAGTCTACTTGTCATTTTGATTCAAACAACCATGTTTCAGATTGTTTCCTCTCATGAATTACACTGAATATGTGACTTTCTCATGTAATACAAATGTCTCGACATCCCTCAGCAACAACAAATCAGTGGGCAGTAAAAATGTTGGCAACATAAGAGCTATCAATTCTATAGCAACATGGGAGTAAGTAACAAAACCCCCAAAATGTCCCAAATAACATCTTGGAGGTGGATATGTGTGTATTGGTATTGTTCCCAGCACTGGTGTACTTTGTCAGATAGAGCAGTCTTTTATACCTTCCTCTGTCCCTGAGCAAAATCTAAGGGTCCCATGGACAGGCTGGGGTTGATATAAAAACCCCTATTTCCTTACTGGCTTTCACATCCAACAATCCCCTTATGAGGTGTTTTTATTGCTGTGTTCACATTTTTATTACAGGGTTGGGGTGACAGCACTATTAAACTGAAAAGCCTGTGTGTTTGGTCAGAGACCCAGTCAGTCAATCTTACCTGCAGTATTCAGTGCCATTGCTAAAGGTCAGACATGTAGCGTTGTTAACACAAGGCGCCTTATCATCCATACACTGCAGAGCTGCAAGAGACAAGAGAAGAGTTAGAGAGTAGACAATCAGGGAGGCACTTCAACAGCTAAATGTTCAGTCAAAATATTGGCAATATTTTAAGTGTGACCATTTAATTACATACGTCAATGGTACTGCTAACTAAGCTAATTAATCCATTCATTAACACAGATTCAGAAAGGTTTGTCTTTCACATACTGACCCTGGGGTATGTTAAGACAGTCTTCACACCTTAAAACGATAAAATGTTGTATAAGTTTCAGGAATTTCAGTTTCCTCATTAAAATGTAGAGATTGTGGAAATGATTGTTCCTAGTCAGCTATCTACTGTACAGTTATCCACCAGGTTTAATTGTACGCAGTGTCCATCATGTCTTGCTCCTGACTAATGTGTCTAGAAACAGACTAGGGTTGGGCCGATAGACGATGCCATCGTCCATCAGCGATGGCTGACAGACATCATGACGTTAAGCCGGCATTGTGATTGTAAATCTCAATTTTTCACATTATACCACCCTGTGACAGCAGGTTTCAATCCCCACGAACATTATTATTCTTTGCTTTAAACCTGATGTCTCATTGTAGCCATCGTCCGATAGAAATTTTGTAGGCATTGCCCAACCCTAACACAGACATAGACATAGAGAGTAGAGGCTTTTTCGGGAATCTTGTGGGTCATGGGATTCCTGTGGGATTCCTGCAGGATGGTAGTCAATTTAACTATTCATCACAAGACTGGAACAGGACAGGAAAAAACAGTCAACGGAATGGGGTGGGGCAGGAATCATATTTTTATTTTTATATGTAAAGATGCATTTCTAATATGAACAAACATTATTTTGTTATTGGTAATAGGATGGGACAGGAGTCATTCTTCAGGAACAGGATCATTTTTGTGGGAGCAGGATGGGAGAGGAGTGAAATACACTCCTGGAGAGACACCATAATGATGATGTCCTCATGCGTAATGTGCCAAAAATAAAAATATAATTACTGGAGACTCATAAGCTGGGTAGTGCAAGCCTTGCTTGCAGTGTTTCATTGCTCAAATTTCAAAGCTCAAGACTCATTCAGGGTTTCCCCCAGAAAACTGGTCAGCAGAGGTGGTAAGGTACCCCATCACACACACTCCCTAACACCTAAGTTTCTCCACTTTCCCCTCATCCTTAAAGAGATAAAGAAGACGGCTCGCCACCTATGAAAAGCCAGCCTGAAATCAGCCAGTGGTCACAGGGCGGCCGGATGGGCAGGCAGACAGAAATGAGCCTTTAGGAAGACAACAAAGCCCAACTATCTTGCCGCCAATGAAACACTCATAGTCAGACACATCCGCTATTGTATGGCCATCAACTCGCCAGAGACACATGGCTCAAGTGGATTTCACGCACACCATGCCAACCCAACATGCCAGACAAAAGTGTGGTGTTCTCAGTCTTTATTTATGTGATACAGTAGCCATATGAAGGAAACCATTGTTGTGTGATTAATTAGGCAAAACTGCTACAAATCATTCGCACTGGTCATACAAACGTTGCTATATTAACATGTTGTGTTTATGTGATGTAGCCCCACTCTGCAGAACAAAGCTCTATCTTTTTGTTCTTTTTTTTTTTTTTTTTTTTTTTTTTTTTACAAAACTGAGTGTAGGTCAGCTGATTTTGAAGAAACGCCAACAATGTCTTCACAAAACAGTCATTGCATTACAGGAAGTGCGCTCAGCCATCGTGTTACTTCCTGCGCCTAGATTAATCACATCTCTAGTAGAGGAGTCCTTGTGAAGGCACTTTAAGTGCTTTCAGGGCATTCAGGGTCCAGTCTTTGAACTTGTCCTGTCAGAGGGCGAGGGCAGACTAATGCCTTAGAGACAGGGTGAAATACATAGTCCATTAGACATGGGGATACCGTACGTAAACCACTGTGAAATTCATAATCCCACAAGCACGCACACACACGCATGCCTTTATGTGCACAATTGCACAGACACCCACTGTAATAAAGCAGGAGTTTATATCAGACTACTGCTGCAGCACATGAGACCACAGAAAATAGTGTGCTATTTTGGGACTATTTTTGTTCTATGCAGACATACGGTATGCACACTTGCAATGAGTCAACACACAAAAATCATGCTCACATAATAACACAATACAGCCCAGACAGCAGAAAATCCACACATGTGCGGTTAAACCAGGGACAGAGTGGAACTTTCACTTTTAGTTTTGATCATGTTTAAGTCCAAATTTAATGCAAACATGTGTTAAATCTGCTTCTAATTTCAACACTAAAAAAGGACTTACTTAAATGGGATTACTGCTCAGTAAATCTTGGCAACACACCAGAAGGTGGGAGAGGATACCAGTCACCTAGCAGCAAGCAGACGATTGCATAATCAGCAAAAAAAGAAGTAATGCTGAGGGGGAGGAAGAAGAGCCCCCAGATGACCACTGCATAATTCAGAGGGAGTACAGAGTGTAAGCAAGAGAGCAGAGACAGGAAAAAGCTGATCTCACTCTGTGACTGGTTTGATGAGCTTCCCGTGCACGCTGTCGTAATGCTAGGCGCAATGATCTTACCAGATTTGGGACAACCTGCCTCCTATTACACCATTTTAACACGCACATGCACACAAAAATGTACGCCATGATGTACAGGTCACCAATTTCCAGACTGAAAGTTTGGAAAAGGTTTCTGCATTCCATCTCTCTAAAGTAAAACAAACAAAATGTTCACACACATGACTGACCAGTGTATTGTGATCCGGATTAATATCACCAGCATTGCATCCTCTCTACCTGGATGTTCTCACACTTCACTATCAATGAACCATGGTCAGGAAAGTTTCCCACGAAAGAGAGCCTTGATAAGACCCAATCGACAAAGTAAACAGTGAAAAAACAGGCAGATGGTGTGAGCTGAGAAGAAACTCACAGTTACCTGTACAAATTATTACTATTATTTGGACCCTTCCTGACTCACTACCACCTAGGGCTGGGAAATAAAACAATAATGATAATTATCACAATATAATATTCCTCAAAAACAATATAACAAATGTTCAAAAAAATGTTCAGTACATGTTTGCTTTAATTAATTTGAATCATGAACAAATAAGAACTTAATTTTTCTTTTAAGAT
The DNA here is from genome assembly GCF_021292245.1 of Micropterus dolomieu. NCBI lineage: Eukaryota > Metazoa > Chordata > Actinopteri > Centrarchiformes > Centrarchidae > Micropterus > Micropterus dolomieu. The sequence continues at coordinate 20,910,678 of NC_060154.1, read as the reverse complement.
ATTTTGTTGAGGAAAAGTAACTGAAAAAAGACTGTAATTAATTTTAGTCATGCATATTTGTTGAAAAAAAGATTTTATAATTATCGTTTTGAATGTTCTACCTCAGATTTGTTAAGTGATCCACTGTTTGGCATCAAGTGTTTGTCATGTTCTGACCATAAAGAATAGATTAAAACCACAATTAACCATCTGGTTTCTTCAACTTTCAATCAAAAAAATCAGCCTTTAAACAAATAATGATTTGACATTTATTGTGATAATTATTGATACTGAATGATATGAAATTTTTTATTGTGATAAAATCTTTGGCCATATCTCCAAGCCCTACTACCACCATCTTACAGCTGGATGTGTGCCTTGTGTTTGTGTGTCTTGTGTGTGTATGCGTGTGTGTAAAAAGGTGACGGGGGGGTTAGATCTGGTGGGAGGAGAGCTGTGTGTGATTGTTGCTAATTGAAGCTGTATTTGTAAAAATGTCATTACAGCATGTGAAAACAGAGACTATATACACACACACCTCAAAGCGCGTTTCCTCATTGACCTCAGCAGCACTTTTCAAACAGTAGTAATAGTTACAAAGTGCTTCTGAGAGAAAGAACAAAAGAGACAAAATGTATACAATGAATCCTAAAATCTTAACAAAAAGAGGGAGAACCTTCTGATCTGCTGAGTGTCAGTGAGTAGATTTGACAAAGGAAATCTGTGCTGCTGCATAGAAAATAAGTGAGGTTATACAAGCAGTAGCAATTGGTATTTTTCCTGTTTTTATGTACATTTTTTAAAAAGAAGAAGGAGAAGAATCTGTTTAGTCATGACTTGATGTTGGCTTATTCCACTGCATGAAAAGCATTAAGGTGCAATGTGTAATAACTGGGACTGCTCTCCTCCTGTCAAATTCATACTTCCAACGCAAAGGGAGCCACGAATGTCATCACGAATGTCATCAAATTCACAGAGTTTACTCGCTGCCTCTCTAATGCTTGACTTCCCTCTTGCTCTTCTTCTCTTGATGCCTCGCATGTCTTCTTTGTCCCCGGAGTCAGACTTCTGGTCGGAGACGCTGTAAATCACCTCAGTACTGTATTCACTGTCGTCAAACTGGCAAATTTGATGACATTCGTGATTACAAAACTGAGCTAACTAGCTAAGTTAGCTGCACAGCTAACTTAAGCCTAGTTCACACTACACGATTTTTTGCCTGATTTGCCGGTCAGTGAGTTCGGCAACCATCGGGCTGTAATCGGGCGTAAATCACTGATCGATCTGCAGTTGCCTGTCGTTATGTGTGAACTACTCAACGACGCATCAAAACGGCTCCCTGACACTTCGCAGATGCCAGCCAGATATCTAGCATGCCAAATATCTGGAAGAGTCTGGGGACTCAATATTCACATCCAGCCAATGAATGCAGGCAGCTGGCAGAAGGGGCAGCTACTTTTTCACTGCAAAACCATTTTTACTTCCCTCCAGCTCTCTCTGTAGCTCAGACAATCCCTGCTACCTGCGTGTGCAAATCTATTCCTTCACCCATATTTTTGTCTTTATAAATGCCATCTTTATAACAACAAACAACAGCTGTTTCGTGTGTAGGTTCGCGTCATTTTCCGTTTCACATTTCACATGTTTTCTTGACAAAACGTTTGGAGACCAGCGTCGGGTGACACAACCGCTGTCAGCTCGTGTAGTGTGTGACCACCTGTCACCGAGTGTGAACGCCACAACAATTTCAAGACTCCCGTCACAAGACGACAAGTTGTGTAGTGTGAAAAGCACGGCCATTGGCTGCACAAGTCTTTAGTGGTCCTACTAGCTCCTATTAGAGTCCAGAATGTGCACCAGAACTGGAGCCGGGCAAGCGGGTTTTGAACCAAAATCTATCACCCATCAGATTCTGGGTCTAAACTCAAACTACGATCTTTTCCTAAATATAACCAAGTAGTTTTGGTGCCTTAAGCTAACCAAAATGCAACCGCTTCACAAGGTCAACTATGTGTTAGAAAGCCCTGAGGGCTTAACTTCCCATTTGGGACATGGAATCTGATGGGTCATAGATTTTGGTGTCACACGGGAAACAGAACCAGGTTCAGCAGCCTCTCAATCAACCAGGACCGAATACAGCCTCCGAGACTGACGGAGGCAAGTTTGACGACAGTGAATACAGTACCGAGGGGATTTACAGCGGCTCCAACCAGGAGTCTGACTCCGGGGACAAAGAAGACATGCGAGGCGTCAAGAGAAGAAGAGCGAGAGGGAAGTCAAGCATTAGAGAGGCACAGGCAGCGGCAGTGAGTCAATATATAATATTTTTCACCTAACTCTGTGAATTAAGAGTTTTTCTCAATGAAACCAGAGCTGGTGATTGTTAGAAAAGTTGACTAACCGAGACGGTTTTGTTGAGATTTATTTTATTTCTGTCACCTTTGAATGAAATATGTTTTAGGATGACTTAACAAGGAAATTAGTTCACTGAAAGAGAGAAACTTGAATTCAGAAAATGTACTGTTTACTGTACTGTACTGTATTTTTTTGTAACAATGCGACTTAGCACACATCTCCCTAGGTGAAACTACAGGGATAGGCCTTAGCTATTCTGTCAGACTCAATACATAAGACATCTTCTTTACAGTCTGCTGGAGCAGACAAAACAATGCAACTGAATTTCAGATGGAATTTAACTATCATATCTTCCCTACCAGAAAGCCTCAAAATAAGAATAGAAATAGCAGAGGTGTCTGGCGTGTACATAACCACAAAGTCACCTGTTTGATTCCAGGCTGGGCCGTTGTTGCATGTAAAGCCCACTGCTGACAATAGCCCTACATGCAACACGTTCATCAGAGGAGACTTCTTTATTCAAAAATGAGAGAAAACACCAGCGGAAAGCAGAAATGAAAACGCATGATAAGCCTCATAACTGAAATGTAAAAAAAACACCAATGGCTTGTTTTTCTTGGCAAAAATGTTACGAGTTATACAAGTTAGCAAAAGTTTTGGACAAAATAAAACTTATATAAAACATAATCAGTAGGCTCTCTCCATTTAACTTTTCACTTTCTGTTACTAGAAGCATTTACTGCGCTGCCCCCATTGCCAGAGGATCTTGGTTTTTGAGAACTGTGGTGAACAGCCACAACAACTTCTGGATGCATGATGACATAAATTCCAGGTAAAAAATAAGTTTCTACCATTCTCCTCTTTTTAAATTTGGGTATTTTTCTGTGAGAATCTGTAAAAACGGAAATCTCCGAGCCATGTGAATAAAGTCTAAGTAAGGAATCACAGAAATCACGGCCTTTAATTGGGGGGGGGATAAAGAGAGGGAGTTGTTGTGCTCAGCTGGCATTACGCTGGTTCCTCCCTCGGCACTCGCCACTGCTTTGTCACTGACACCACAGTGGGTCCCTGGAGGGATCCAGCCATGTCACAAGAAGAAAAGAAAAAGACTGTCAAAGAGGTACAAAGAGGGCAGGAGAGAGACAGATGGGCTTGAGCTAAAAGCTGAGGATTGAGATGGGGAAGTAATTACGAAAATACAGACAAAGACTCCACACGAGCGGGTGTCCCTGAGCCCTGGCGCACGTCCATTCAGCGGAGGGCAGGAAGTTGTTCGCGCTGAGTGAGGAAGTAACCCCATTTCCTGGAATTGCTGTACAAGCCACCAAATACAGCAGGCCAAAACAGTCGTCATGGTAACTTGCAATAAAATACACTGCGCTCCACAAGGAAGGAGTGAGATGAGGCTCAAACTAAACACTACAGCCCTGAAGGAAGCTTTACTGGCCCACTCAAACAGCAGAGGAACCATGCAGACGTTAAGGCTTCAGTCTCCCAGGTCAGCTGCAGTTTACAGGGTTGTGACATACTGTAAGACACAAATCAGTGCCAGCAGAAACAGCAAAGGCGCGTGATTAGTAGGAATGTCTCAAGCTCATCTCCTGGATCATTATTAGGACAAAGAAAGGCATTTTTAATGCAACCATATCAGCATTATTAACCCTGATCCATTTCCAATCCTCTGTTTAATGTACACCAGCTGATGTTAAAACACAGAAACCTTTCCCTGGACTTATTCAACAGAAATGAGCCACAGACTAGCAGCAAAGATATTAAGTAGTTTCAGCTGCTAAAAATTAAAATGAAGGACAAAAATCTTGATTGGGACATCCCCAGTTATTACCCTGCCAAGTGACACAGTCTCATCTAAAACTGGCCTGCTGGCTCAGTGTGTGTGTGTGTGTGTGTGTGTGTGTGTGTGTGTGTGTGTGTGTGTGTTGGGGGGAGAAACAGGGAGAGCAGACCAGATGAGGCAAATGTAGGGATTTTCCCTTGCTCACTCATATCCTAACTTTTTTTTTGATCCAAACTTTTATATAATAAAGAAAAACTGAGAACTACTGTGCAGACGTGTTCAGTTACATTCACATTATTTCCAGATTGTTTAAACTCCAACTATTTGTTTGTTCAACTTCAATTACTGGAGCCTTTGACAGACTGTGTCCATGAGTCTAATCATTTAAAATATGTAAATAACATATATCAGTGTTTCCCCTAATCATGACTGCCGCTAATAAAATTTCCCACGATAATTAAACTATGCGCTACAAATGTTTTCACTCGCACACTGTTCGAGCACGGCAACACTAAATGCTAACAGTGTAACTCCTGTAAGGAATCGGGAGGTGCGTAGCGAGTGTTTGTCCGAGCGGCAGAAAGTGACGGTGAATGCCAGCAGGGGAAAATATTCTGGCAGTAAATGTACGGTGTCGGTTACAGTGTGTCGGCTTCTCAAGACCAAGTCTGTTTTTTCCCCACCTGCTGAAAAAGTGAAGCATGTTAGCGCTAAGTTAGCTAACATCCCCCCTCCCCTTCAGACCGAGCTGAGCAGGAAAGCTTCAACAGCAGGCTGCGTCTTTTGGCTGCTATGCAACTTAACATTAGCTCAATAGAAAGGAACTGGTAGCTGCTTTTATTACTGCCTACTTGTCCAATGTTGAGAACATCAGTTACAATCTAAGAGTAAACTGGTGTAGCCTGCAGCTCTGTCTTATACAGACTGATTCAATTATTTTTCAGATGAGTCTGAAAAAGTGGTTTTGGAAAAGAAAGGACGGTGTTGACAGGAGGAGCTGAGGTTAGTAAAGCAAATTAGTGATGGAAACTAGTCCTTTTAAGCTAATGAGGAGACGTTTCTTTCTGGATTTTAAAGCAAATAAAATGCACCTCAGAAGGGAGGAGGTTTCTCATATTGCACACAAAAAGAGCTTTTCAAACTCTTTCTTCAGACATATGGTGAAAATAATGGCCCAATATGATGTGAAATTCCATATTTGTCATTGGAAAATGTAAAATTTTCTTGGGGGAGGACCACCAAACCCCCCACCACTCTGACCATGACCACCAACACCAAAACATTCAGCTAAAGCTCACAATTGGGAAAACACTGAAGTTTTAAACTATTCTGATGTGCAGCGCGTGCTCATGGACACAAGAGCAATACTGCTGAAACATGTTGTGTTGGGGTTTTATATTCAGACAAAAATTTTGCTTCACTTCTGCTGCTATAACTCCATCCTAGGGGAAACACTGTACATACAATACCATGTCTGCAGAAAAACCTGCAACTCACTTTAATATTAAGTATATTTCAGATCTCATGCTTTGGCAGATTTTGGTACTTTTTGATTTGTTAGTATTCATTTATTTCAGATGTATTTCAGTTTAAGTTTTCATCTAAACTCCAGATAATGGATGGTTAACCATTACAAATGATTTCCTCTGGTCTAGTTTGGCCAAACATAACTTCTCTCTCTCCCCTCCCTCAGTATTTTATTATAAAACCATTTGATAGATAATGAGAGTAGAGGTTTAAAGACAACAGGTGTGTCCCTGGGTGACAAGCAGTAGAAGCAAATGGTTGACCAGAGCCGATGTCTTTCTTTGCATTAGATAATCTTTATTGTTAAACACTGTGTTTAAACCAGAAGATCCTGTGTCCCACCTACATTCATTCAGCACACGTAACCCAGCACCGCCAGGTTATCATCCTCACTGCTAGTTTCAATTCAAATTTACAATAAATTGACTGAATTGAAAATAGTCTATTTAACGCCAGAGCTGCAATGATTAGTCAATTAATCAATAAGTTGTCGACTATTAAAATAATTTTATAATAATGATTTGATGAATGGAAAATATGTCCAAATTTGCTGATTTCAGCTTATCAAATGTAAGTATCTTCCTCTATCCTATATGATAGTAAACTGAAACTGTAAACTATTAACTGTTTTCTGACATTTTGGACCAAACAACTAATCGATTCATTGTGAAAATTATCAACAGACTAATCGATAATGAAAATAATCATTAGTTGCAGCCCTAGTTTACTCATCCGCATCCAAGTAGTGAAATGAGACTGATTATATGGCACAAATAACAAGTGGTTCTTAAACATAGGACTAACTGAATACTGTGACCAATTACAAACTTGCCCCTGTCGCCTAGTGCTTGCTCTTGGTGGGAATTGTTGAGTTTCTGTAAATAACATCACAGAGTATGGTCTAGACCTGCTCTTTTATGAAAAGCGCTCTAAAGTTTCCCTCCTTGTCCTGCCTGATGTGCCCTGCTTGGTTCATTACTCCATTCGCCCTGCCTGAATGTCTCCAGGATTACGGGGCTGTGTTGGCCAAAGAATGCAGGCCGCAGTAATTCCCTGTTAATTTGCTAACCTGTTCAACAGTGCAGACACAACGCTCTGTAATCCCCTCGACCTTCACAGTCGCAAACACCACCTCCTATAGCACCAGTGCATGTGGTTCATGCAGGGCATGCACAAAGCTTCATTCACATTTTGACTGGTATTTATTTAATGCGGGAGGATCAAAGTCAGTAAAAGCAAACTGGTAGAGAAGCATGCATTGGCATTGTATTAGCACTGTGCCACTGACTTTTGCCTTGTCTGCTGTGCATTTCAACTTCAAGACCTTAATCATAGTAGCCACTTTGGAAACAGAGGCCCACATACATGGGTGTGCATGTAAATACAGACATATACATTTGGAGCACAGTCCCACAGACTCTCACCCACTGACTCATACAGTTCTACACATTATTTACTACTCTCTCCCACTACAACCAACAAGCACAGGACCGAAACACATGTGGAGGCCTGGCTTTTTAGCTACACTGCTAGTCAAAAGGGTGGAGAATTCTGAACTGAATATAACCTGAAACATGAACACACTGAAGCAATGGAAAACTTGTCTTACTGAGACTGCAAGGAGCAGATGAGAAGATAAGATAGAAGAAACCAGAGGGAAAGCTTGTGTCAGAGAAGATGTCTTAAGCCACATTAATAACACAACCACAAGGCAGTGGGTAGAGTGGGTGGTCATTAAATAATGCAGTATTGTGGGCAGTTCAATAAATATCTTTGTCTTCAGAGCACAGGGCGAAGCATGGCACAGATAAATCACATTTCACACCAGGCTCCAGCTTGGGTCAAATGCAAGTAAACCATGGGCGGCACAATTGCTGGCCTTTGTCAGTTTGTATCCACAATGCAATACATACACACACACAAATAGATACACACACATGCACGTCAGCTGTCTGCTGTTTGCACTGGGCAAATATATGCAACCATCCACATGCCCACGCCATAGGGGTAACACTATGTCGTGTGCCACAACGATGGCACCTACGCTTCCACAAGAAGCAACACAGAGCAGCTTCATTTTCCTGAACAGGCCTTAAAATGATGATAAAACAATGGAGAAGCATGTACTCTTTTTGCATACATTGGAATTGACAAAAGTCAATCTAACCTCTGGTATTGGTAGTGTAGGAATGTGTCAAATATCACCTTTTGCAGCCAGAGTTTGCTGAGCGAAAAGAAAATACAGACAGTACCATCTATTTCAGAGAAAAAAAAAGATTAAAAACAAACTGACTGATAATGTAGCAATGGGAATGAGTTTCACCACCTATTCAGTGCCTCAGGAATAACAGGCTTTAGCCGAGCTGTTGCGTACAAAGTTGTGATTATAACAGCATTTCCATCTTCACAGTCCTCCTTAGGAGTAAGGTAAAACTGCTCCTCCCCAAATGTGCTGTGATGCAGTAAATTGACAGGTTGGTGACAAGACACAAATGTCTTATGTTCAGTGGATCACAGCTTATTCCACTCTCATGCGCTATATATTCGAGCTGTAATTGTCAGGTTAAGATAGTGCTAATGCAAACCTGCTGCTTCACATTAATAGCTTTCAACTGGCAAACATCTGGCAGGCTTTTATTGTGGAGAAGCTGCAGGAAGCATAGCTGTCTTTGCCACAGCAGTTTGCAAAGGACTCCCAAACAGTATTTGATAAAAATTTGTCTACACCGCCAGACACACAGACATTTTCATACAGTTTTGTTGGTGAATCATTTTTAAATATTCAAAGAATTAAGAAGTCAAATAAGGAAGAGCCACACGGAACTGGTTTAAATAAAAAACTGCATGCTTTAGACGGCCCTTAATGCAGCATGGGTAAACCTCAAACCTCCCTCACGTCATTCAGGTAAGCAAAACCTGCTACCGCCATCCTGTCATATGAAAAACCACTTGCGATGCACAGTTGCTCGCAGTGCAGTACATTACAGTGCAGTGTCCCAACTATTTGGAAGTTCAACATGAGTGGCGGGATAGGTGAGGATGGAGAGAGGAAGAAAAGAAAATCATGGTGCACAAAGCGTATGTGTGTGTGTGTGAGAGAGAGGCTGAACAGAGAGGGAGGGAGGAATGTCAAACACCAACAACATTCCTCTGCCTCTCCTTGCACTGCCTGCAGCACTTTTACATTGTCTTTTTTTCTTTTGTGTAAGGTCTCTGTTCACAAGTCACCTACAGTCAATGAAAAAACATGATAAAGAATTGTAGGGCTGCATGTATCAACTATGAGCTACAAGGCTAAAAAAAAACGTGAGATTAAATCAATTTCACTGCTGTGGCAACCTTATGGAGAGGTTAAACAGGCTACAGACTACGTCTTATTTCTCAGAGCAAATGTAGGTATAGATAAGCAGTACACTGTTGTCTGGAATGATGAAACTCATTCATGGAATTCATGGATTCATGGAAAAAGGTCAAATAAGTATAAGAATAAGAGACACATTACATTGACAGATGAATAAAGGCCTGACCATTTAAATAAACATGCATGGATGAGATGAGAATCATGGTAAACACACCGAAACTCTGTTAAAGATAAGTCCGGTTAAAACTTTACTGATCCCAGGGAAATTAAGCATTTGCGTTTTATCTTGTCTTCAACAGGTGTAACAGTGTTTATGCACATTTGTATTTGCCAAAAAGCATTGCCATAATTTCAAAAAAGTATATAATATCAGTTAGAGAGAAATAAACCAATGCACACTGTCAGCCAAACGTTGCTCTTTTTCAACAACATTAAATTAGAACATGTTACACATCTGTGTTACTACTGAATTGATCTGGTCCACTGGACCTTAATCAGTTCTTCTGTTTGAGGTGCCATTTGGCAGTGTGGTCAGACTAATCCACTGTGAGCGGACCCAAGACCTAAACTATTTCAGGACCTGCTATTGGACTTGAAATAGTGGACACTAATTTGTGCTTAATTAAAGACAGATGCACTAGAAGGCAAACCCAGTATCCATATATATGCTATGTTAAATACACATACACACTGCTACGCTGCAATACTATGACAATTATACAGTACAGGTGAGTGATTTTAGTGATTAAGAGTATTTCCAAATAAACCTAGTTCATTTTAAGAATTTCACTAACTATTTCTCAACTTTTAAAGGTATTCCCTCCTTATTATTTCACATCTGAGAGCATTTACAGAGTGTGCCCTTGCACTGCAGGGCATGCTGGTCACTACCTTGTAACTTGCAGTGTTATAGATGAGTTAGGGTCTTGTAAAGGGAAAAATAAGCTCGTGTCCTCCTGAAACTCAAATTACCCATAATAACATGGTGGATATTTGCCCTAGAATCCACATTTTATCTACTTCTTCATCACTGTCAACTCTCCTAATTCAGCAGGGCAGCCTAAACATGGTTAAGTGTCCATTTTGAATTATTTCTCTTGCTGCTCAACATCTGGGCAGCGGTGCGACTCGTACCCATATTAACCAGACATCATGAGGTGTGTGATCAATTTAAACGTGAAATGGTCCGAGAGTCTTTAAGTATTAATAATTTAATAGAAGGGATAATAAACGTTGAGTTTTACAGTGACACTCTCTCTCCAGATAAGGATGTTATAGTACAATCATATGAAGGTTACGTTAACGTTAGCTAGCGTAGGTTTGCGTTATGTTTTGGGTAAAGGCCACACAAGTAACTTACCTGTTCAAACGCAGCAGGAACGAAACAACCATCGCAAAGTACGGTTAAAAATGCTTTCTATACGTTAGCCTGCCATCTAAAGTCACTTACAGGAACAGTGTTTGGTTGTTCAAAGGTAACTTCTTCAGAGCAACTGACCTAAGTTAGCTAACTAGTGTAAAGTTACAGCAGTGAGAGATGCTACGTCTGCCCCGTGCCCCGCAGATGAAGAGGCAACAAAACGTGACAACTCATTAATTATTAGGACAAAAAACAAACAATGCAGCTTTATCATAATAACACACTTACCCAAAGTGATGTGGATGAAGCAGAAGACAAAGACTAGTGATTTGCCCGAGGAGAAACCGGGGATCTGCTCCATATTTTCTGTAAAATCCACATAAGGTCGCCAGCCCAAAGTTGAGTTGTCTCCTGGGACGGTTAGCTAGTTCTCGCAAAAAAAGAAGTGTCGTAGGAAACGGCTCACGAACAATTAAGAGTAAGAAACTACCAACAGAGCTAAATTAGATTTCAGTGATTTTCACATATGTTCTACAAACCGTCCCGTTAAAACAATTTAAACTACCCATAAATTAAACGCGTACTAGTCCACACGGCGGTGAAAAGGTCCTAAACCTCTCTGCGCTCCCCAGTCACTGAAGTCGCTGAGCGGAGACACAAATACACGTATCCTTCCGCTGAAGTCAGCGCGGATCTACCGTCGGGCTGAAAAGATGGTTAAAAAAACGTATATAATAGCTTATATCTAAATATCGGCGTTTGTCACATCTTTAGAAAATTCGCATTACTCAAAATGTTCGTTATTTTTATCCTGGAAATTAAACAAACCAGAAGTTAAAGTTTTCTTTCTCAGTGTCGCCGTGGCGGAGGAATTTTTTCTCTCATTTTTCTACTTCTCGGAGCCTGGCATGACTCAAAATTAACCCGTTCAAAGATGTGTTTTTTTTTTTCTTTTCTCCTCCCATGAACTGCACGTTTTTTCCCGATATGTCTTTTAACACCCACTCTTACTTGTTTTTTCGTTACAATGATGCCAGGCTGTGTCCCTGCCACATTTCTTCAGCTTTCAGGTTTGCAGGTAATTTATGCGCATGAGAATCTTTACTTTCAAAGAGACGGAGAGAAAAAAACAGGTTAACAGTGACTTCTAGTGATCTCAAAAACAGCAGACGTTTTGTAGACCCAAATCATTATAACCTACGTCATTATGGTACTGTGTAGCTATCATGAAATAATAAAAAAAGACTGAGCGTAGATTATCTTGCTCCAATTTTTAATCACTATTGATGCAGTCTGTTTACCTACAGGTTTCAGGTTAGTCACCACTTGCTCAGGTGCACATAGTTCTGTTCCAGTCCACAAGTTAAATGTTGCTGTAGGACTTTATTGGCGGGGAGGCTTTAAGAGTCATAATTTAATAACAAAAATAATGAAAGGAGAAGAATGCAGTTTTTGTTGAGTAACATAGCATATTATAGTGATCTCATTCTTTTCCAAACGAAAAACATTAACATAAAGCAAAAGGATCACTTTAGTTTTTCAAATAATTTTGTTATCCTTGATTAGTCAATTAAATGATTATTCAATCAATAGAAAATTAATCAGTCATTTAAGTGAGTTTTCAAGCTAAAAGTGCCAAACTTTCCTTGGTCCTTGCACCTCAAGTGTGAAAATCAGCATTTTCCCCCCTTTTTATGTCATTAAAATTTAATATATTTGGTGGTTGAATTGTTGGTTTTTAGTGTTTTCTAGATTAACAGAGGAAATAATTATCCGATTAATTATAAAGTTGAGGCCTACAGTTATCATACAGTTTGTGTGTAATGCTGAGGTTGTCAGTAGCTTACAAAATTAAAATAATTTTTGTCGCATCAGCTACTAAAAAGAAGTTTTATTTTTTTGAAGAGCAAGGTCAGCAATAGTACACCTAAAACATGAGAGAACCCCAGCATTGCCGTCTAAGCTCCCTCACTCATGCACAGACACACTCACACTCACACGCTTTATAAACTGTTGGTGACCACAGTAATCCCAATCTAATTATCCCTTATCAGCCTGAATGATCCAGGTGTAAATCACTGGCTCATCACAATAATAAGACCATATCTCATCCCAGTAATTTGTTTGTCTTTACACCCCGTTAGAGAAACACTGCTGAGCCTCCTGCTGCTGCGACCGGCCCTCTGTCCTCTATTCAACCCTGCTGAAAGGCCGGGAAACGGGGGGAGCAAATTGATCTCCTCAGGGGTCTGTACTGACAATGCTTTTGTTGCTGTGGCCAATGTCAAGCTCTTGCTCTCCATGCGTGGTTGGGTGTCAGGTGCTGGCATCACAACAAACGCCATTCAGGCAACTTGGTCAGATGCTGTTTTTGCTGTTAAACCACATTTCGTGTTTGCTTATACTTCTTAACTATCACCAAAACATATAAATATACTGCCACAGATACGTCGCTTGCCGAGTTATCCCTGCATTTTTGTCCCAAGATTGTGAGGTTATCATATCAATTCAGAATTCCTGCTACACTTTGATAATCCTCTCATTTCAAGGTAAAGCCGTTGGTCATGTGAGCCAATAATGTGATATATATCTGAAGATCACTGTGTCTGCAGTGCTGTTTTCCTAATGATGTCACTCCAGATGTGGGCTTTGAGAAAGGGCGTGGATCTGCCTCGTGAGCAGAAAAAGCTCATTTGTTCCTCTTTGCCACTGTTCTGATAAAAGGCTTCTACCACGGATGTTTGACACCTTTTCAATGAAGAAAAATAAAGCATCTGAAAACAAAGTGTTGGTGCTTTTAATCCCTTTGAACCACATTTGTATTAATTCCATCAACAACTTCAAATCTATTGTTTGACATGACAAAAACACCTCAGACTTATCAAATAACAACAGTAGATTAAATAATTGTAGTGTTGTCAGTACTGAATACTTTAACAAACCACATTAAATATTCATTTTATTAGCAGTAAATACTGTCAGAAACCAAAGGAAATCAATGGGTGTGTTACCAAGACTTTGGATCCACTGCATTAGTATTAGTAAAGTAATGAACTCGGCCTGGATCAGAGCCATCAACCTCTGCCACGCTGGTGGGAGAGCCACTTTCATCACTGCTGGGGCTCTTCACACTGGTTTGGAGCTTATCAGTCAGGGTGACTCCAGCTGTCAGCCAGTAGATTTATACTGCAGAACACAGCATTTAGGAGGCAGATAGTAATGACTGATTACACTAGAGAGAGAGAGTGTGTGGGCACACTCCCCTTAACCATAAACATGGCATCTTCCCCCACTGTGATAAACGGAAACCAAATCGGTGCCTGTCATTTAAGAAGTCACCCGGCCTTTACGTTCTAAGACGGCAGCCGGGAGAGGCAGTATGAAGTGTATATATGATGCCTTTCTATAATTAGTTGTGGCAGGGGCTGATTCACTTTCCCAGCTGTGGCAACTGTTTTGCAGAGGCAGGTCTTGTTCATTGGTTCTGGATGCTTCTATGCGACACTTTATACTTATAATTACACTTTTTGCACTGTAGCATTTTACAAACAGCGCCATTAACCTTTAATGCACCTGTGTATGCTTCACTGAGATCAGGTTTAGTTAAAGCACGTGTTGACTAGCAGGCATTTTGTGCTGGCTTTGCTGAGATGAGCATAAACGTAGAACATTAGGTGTGAAGTTTTGAAGCCCCCTGTGCCCTCGTCAAGACTCTTGCACATGTGCCCGGAAGCATCGTCTGTCTAATGTCGTCTTTACTGTGTAAGCAGATCTGGGGGACAGGAAGCTTAAGGGGTATATTTAGGGTTGATTATCACGTCCTTTCTCACTGACCTGTTTTGACTCCTGTAAAAGAAGCAGCTTTACATTTTTGTTGTGTGTGTCTCTTTCTGTAACAGGCTAAAATACCTGTGGATATATTGAGTGAAGGTTTGAATTAAATCAGGCGAGCTCGGGTGGAAGGTGATGTTCTGCTCTGTGGCCGGGACTGATAACAAGTAGTATGTAAGTTGTAAGAGCACATCAGATTAGTTGACTTTCAGATCCCCTCGACACACGCATCAACATGGAGAGTTTGGCCATTAGAGCCGGGTCATCAAGATGAGAAGCCACATGGTGTCTAATTTACAGAGAGATGCAGCACTGATACGAGGGTTTATTTAATCACAGTAAATCATTTTCCTGTGTGAACTTCTGTGTGTTATATGTGCCAAAGATCAACATTGGGGCAGATAATACACATAATTTACAAAAGCACACAAATCAACACTAAATCAGTTTAATGATTTACTTGGTTAGACATGGGATTATTTTCAAAAAAAGTTAACATACTTGCACACACTTTTTTTTCTGGCCTCAGTTTTATTTTAAAATATAAAAATAAAGGTGGTGCCACAGATAAAAAGAGTAATTTCATAATGTAACTACTGAATATAATCACTCAAAACTGATTTACTGTGAACATACAGTCGTGTTATTTAATTTGCTGTCAAGCAGATGAATCACTTTGCCAACAGCGTCACATTTCAGACAACATGAAAAACAAGGAAAAAAGTGCAATGTCATCTCCTGCAGATCTCATTAGTTGTCGATATTCTGTGGCTTTGAATATATAGTATATGTTACACTTAAGTAGTGTTTTGCTGTTGTCAGCTTCCTTGAGGAAAGCAGGTATGTTCGTGTGAGGAACCAAGAGAGAGTGTGTTTGTGAGATTGAATGTGTGCGTCATGGCGTTCCACAGTGGTCAAAGGTGGAGAGTCAGCGAGGGCCCGATGTGGCCGAGCGTGATGTGGGCAGAGACCTGATGAGGAGAAAAGAAGGGGGGGTTGGCAGAGAGGTGAGGAAACAGGTGATGAAGGAAAGGTGTGAGGAGGAGGAGGAGGGACGTGTGTATGTGAACACATCCTGTAAGGTGACCTAGGGCTCTGGCAGGGCCAGGTGGACAGGAATGTGCTGTTGTGTGTGGATGGGATCCTCCCTTGAGCGCCCCTGCCTGCCCACCGTCACCCCACACTAGCAGGCTATTTATATTGCACTGTGGGAAAATAACGGCCTCGGCAGTGTCATCTGGGTTCTGCAAGGTTTATACTCCCCACACACACACACACACACAACCCAACTCCCTCAGTCACAAACAACTTCAGCATATTAGCTTTGTACACTACTGGTGCTCTCAATCATCATTGAGCCACGCTAAAGCTGGATTCAGCTGTTTTCAACCCACAGTGAATGGCTTAGACTTGACTTAGAGGAGCAAGTCGCTAAGCTAAAAACATGGCAAGTAATACTTGGGGCTATGACTAGGAAATAGATTTTAAGAATACTTAGATAGGATTTTAAATACACTAACACACACAGGCACACACAAACAATGTGCACGCACTCATGCATGCAATATTCTCCTTTGCAAAGAAGAAAGGAAGCAAACATTCCTCAGTCTAAAATGTGCTTCAGGAAGAACGCTCTGTAAAAGGTAAATATGGAGCTAAATATAAAATAAAGGTGTACATGATGAAACAAATCAGCACAGTCAACATTTCTCTTGACTTGACTCAAAAAAAAAAAAAAAGTGTTTCCACCAAAGAGTAATTAGAATCACATTTTTAGTTTTTTAGTTTGGTACCTCCTTTAGTCCATAGTTTTTAGTGGAAGACACAAATAGTATGATGAATGTCAAATGGTGGTCACTAAAGTATGGCACTGAGTCAGATTAACCCAAATGAATCAAAATCTCTTATGTGAGCTAAACCTAAAATATGATGCAACAGATATTGGACAAAGCACATACAAAGTAAACAGCCTTCACCAAAGTTAAAGATGAAACAATGACTTTTTAAAATGACTTTATGATGGAGAAAATCCAACTTGGTGTGGGACACTTATGGTTGTTGTTAAATGCTGTAAGGCAGGAGGTACGTTAAGATGGTGGGAGTGGGACTGATTCAGTAAAAGGAGTTACAGTAGAGGACCTGAAGTTAACACCATGATCTGCCATCTCCCACCCAAGGTCATCTCAATCTTTCTCTCATACACTAAGGTTTGACACATTTAAGCACAGATGTATGCACGCTACAAGCACACTTTTGTGTGCACAAAAATACTGAAATGCGCATCTTGACCTTCTGGGTCCCTGCAGCCCAAGGGTGCAGTAGGTCAAAGTAATCTGCCAAAGTCCGTGATGCTTACCACACAGATGGGATTAGAACAACAGGGGCAGGGTAGAGAGGAGAAAATATATTGAAACACAGTATGTTGGTTGAAGTGCATGAATGATTGCCTTGGTTTTATTAGGTATACATAACACACTTGCCCAAATATAGACAAAACCCGGACGGCCTGGGAAAAAAAAAACTCACATTCAAATTATGGGAAACATGAACATGCAAGGGGGGGAAAACATGAACAAGAGCTTAATTATTATAGTCATTCACTCATCTCTACTACTTTCCTTTCTTTCAATAAAAGGTTTTACTACCTGTTCTTTTAAAAAATTTATTCTGATTGATGTCGATTGGAAATGGATTTGTACATCCCTCCCTGGCTGAGGCCTTTTCAAGTCATTCTTTGCATTTTCTCCATGCTCAATTCACAACACATGTGCAGACCGTGCTTTTTCAATGCATATTTGTGTGTTTAACCCGCACGCTGAAAGTTTCAGATAGCGTAAAGTGAGTGCGCTCGCCATATCTTCCAAGGTTAATTGTATCATAAATTCACTAGCTGCTAAAAGACAGGCATGGCTGGAATTCACACTTGAGCCCTCACTCTCTCACAGGCACAACTCAGCATTGTGTGTGTGTGCGCTTGCGTGTCAGATATGACACTGTTAATAAACCAATGATGTTATCTGTTTGACGGAACGGAGAGATAAATGGGAAACGCTGGGAAATGAGAGAACGTTCTGAGGGGAATGTTTAGCCTTTAATGTACATCACATTAAAATATGAATCTGGGACCTTACAGAACTTAAATGACAAACAAATACATCAAAAGGTGTGTATTTAACCAGGCATTGACGCATGGCCCTGTTCAAAGCATCTCTGCTTGTGTGATATACATTTGTGAAAGTCTTTAGTTCCTCCTCTTTCTCGCTTTCTTTCAGATTTCTCTCTTCCCATTCTACATCCTGTTTTTGTTTATGGCATATTCTTACACACAGAGGGCAATTCTTTGAGATGTGGGTATATATGTAGTGCTGGGAAAAAGGATAATTTATTACATCCATTTTATTACAGAGTTCAAGACTCATGCAGTATTATGATGGCAAGGTGTGAGGGGTCATCATTGGTCTGCCATGAGGTGATAAAGAATACACAGAGTGCAGAGCAGGTCCAGGCCTGTGGGATACTCCACACTGACCCCCCCTGTGAGAAGTTGCCAGTTCCCAGGACCCAGTGTGTACGTTTGGGGGGCAATAACTCACCAGGTCCCTTGACTTCCTCTTTCGGCCTTCTGCGTTTTATGACCCTCTCCTCTGCCATACAGCTGCTGTCTCCGCAGCTTCCCTTTGCTCTTATTGGATTAGACAGGAGTTTGAGGGAAGAAGATGAAGGGGAAGTGACTGGGAAGCAGCTGGGATGAGGTGGGAAGCTGGTCTGATATGGGATGAAACCCATTTTTTTATCATGGCCATTACAGATGACAAGATGGACGCAACATCCCTTGTTGGGGTGCACATCTTACTGTACCTTCCCACCACACTACAACCTGTATGGTGGGAAAATAGTAGTCTGATAATCTGAAGACTGAATTAACATTGTGTTTTCAGTTCATTTCACATTATTTCAGGTTTTTAATTAAAGCCCTATTCTTTCAACCTATGTGCAGGGGGAGAAAGAGTTAAATCACATCTCTTGACTACTGTGAATTTACAGAAAAATCATAATTAAAAGCCTCCACACTAAAATCGTTGGGACAAAACTGACCCAGTTTGGCTCAACGTAGCACCTACTCAGTAATGGGTCAACGTTACCCATTACACATGGGTAAATCACCCAAGAGACCACCCATGCTAGTGACATCGCTCTATGGATGGTAATAGTCTGTTGGTCAGTGCACCTCTTTGGTCCAGACAGAAACATTTCTTTACATCAACTTTTAGATTAACTGCCATTGGATTTTGTACAGATATTCAAGGTTCTCATATGAAGTATCTTCCTGAATGTGGCGATGCCATGACTTTCCCTATTGCTCGAAAGTTATTGGATGGACTGCCGTAGAATTTGTTACAGAAATCCATTGTCTGAAGAGGATGAATTGTGAAAACTTTGATCCCCTGAGTTTTCATCTAGCACCATCATCAGGTCAAAATTTCTGACTGTCTAACACTTTTTTGATTGAACACCTGCAAAGTTAATGTCATTCACATCTGTCACGGTTTGGTGTGGGTGAGGCAGGTTGGAGGACCCAAACACAGGACGCAAGGCAGGAGGAGGTACAGTACAAACCAAAAACGAGCACACTTACAGGTGAGTGGCTGAATACAGAGTCCAAAAACTAAGTTAGTCCAAACAGAGATCCAAAGGGAGCAGGGAGCAGGGTGACAGGGAGACACGACAAGCAGGCAGACACGACAAGCAGGCAGACAACAGGAGACCTCACAGCAACTCCAGGAGACAGCATACAATGACCCGACAAAGACAAGACAGAAACACCAGGTACATACATACATACATACATACATACAAACACACACACACAGGGACTAACGAGCAGGGCGGGAGCAACACAGGTGAAGGACATGAGACTAACGAGGCAGGCAGAGAGAGAGAGCGCAGAGGAAAACAGAGACTTGACATGACAAGCAGACCTGGGGCAGAGTGAATAAGCGACAACACAGGAACGCACACATGTTACAAAATATCAGAACACAGAACTAGAACACAAGACCAGGAGTAAACACTAAAGACACGAACTAAAGTACAAGACTAAGAACATGACATGGAATCAAAGACCAACTAAATAACAGATAATGAACTGACCAAACAATAACTCAGAGAAACTCAAAACACAACAGACTATAAAGCAGATACTGGACACTAGACAGGACAGAACCCAAAACTCAACATACTATAAGGCAGATACTAAACTCAAAAGTGCAACACAAAGAATGGCCGACCTCATGGCTGACAACATCGACCTCAGCTGTACTTTGCATTTGGTGTTAATTAGCATTATGCTAGCATGCTTTTATGCTAAACAAGGATGGTGAACATGGTAAACATTATACTTACTTAGCATCAACATTGTAGCATTGTCACTGTGACCCTGTTAGTGTTTTTATGTTAGCATTGAGTTCAAAGCAACACTGTGCATACAGCCTCACAAATACAATAGCATGGTTGTAGACTCTTAGTCTTGTTTATATTAGTGTGTTTAGCTAGTAAAACAAAGGTTGCAAACTGCTAGAAATTACGTAAGCTCTTTTTAAATGTACACGTCACTATTTATTGCTGATGTGTATAATAGTGTGTTAAACACTGGGTCAAAACTGCTATACTATACTGGGGAACAATGAATGCATGTGCTTGTGAGCATGTCTGCTAATGTGATAAAGTTAATTTGCCAGAAACATGACTGAAACTCTCCTGCTGTGTCTGAATTTGCATACTTGACTGTTCAGCTGTTCAGCATTAAGTTGAAGGTCAAGGTCAAGGTCACGTTGTTTTAATGTCCTGTTTCTTTAAGATTGCACAAGACTCGGGAGAAGTCGAGTGTGGGTGGACAGTCTTGTGGTTGTGTCTGTGTCTTTGACAGGAAATTTAATGAAGATAGGGTAATATGAGTTGGCAACAGTACACACCGCAGGTTTTGTTCTTGAAAACTGATAAATGTGTAATAGGCACTGCAACCCTTCTAGCCATCTTGGTTTATGAGTGAATCTGTGGGTGTTTCAATCAGGCTGTGTGTGTTTAGTACATGCTCCATAGTCCTGACCCCTGATCACACAAAGTATTTTAATCCAATCAGCTTCCTTTTCACATGACTGTCACACACTCGCTGCTGCTATGGCAACGTGCAGAGGAAGGAGAGAAAGTGCTGGAGTGAGAGACAGGGGTATGTTGTCCTCTCTTTAATCACGCTGACATTTACACAGGCGTAATCAAACACATGGGTTTTACACTTTAACTATGTGGTAATCAAGTTTCTCTTCCTTGTTTCTGACGTCACAAAGATTTTTTGAAGGTAGTCTAGTGCCCTTTGAATTAAAATAATGGCAGTGTTTTAAAATCTATGCAACATGAAATTCAAGGGTTCATACATTTCTTTCTCTGGAAGGTCAGGTTTTAAGGCAGACAGGTTTAAATGTAGAGAGAATGGCTAGGCAAACAGTGACATATTTATAGTGTACGACCGAAACTGACGAAGATAGACAGGACAGGCATGGCTGCAAACATGAAATATGCACAATCTGACACATGACAGCACCAGTATTCAGAAACACAATTAGTAAGACATAGGAATCTACAGCAGAGACAAAGGCAAAAAGCAGCATTCAGGCAATGAAAGATATTTTAGTGGAACAAGATTACAAAGAAAGATAAGTGATCACAACTGAGGCCAACTCAAAAATGCCCACTTCCCTTGAGAGGTGAAAAGGTTATGCTGTGCCCTGTGGTTTGCTTTTGGCACGCTACCCTCTGCTGCTTCTCATTTTTTTCTCTGACATTTCCTGTTCTACCTCACGTTAAAGAATCAGATTGCTGCTCTGTTAAAGCTTACTATGCTATCAGTTGTTTCATTTACTGTTATGTGTGAAAACAGTCCCCCTCCCCATATTCTCTTACCCCGGAAGCTGCATCTTTTAAAATTAATTATTTAAAGCTCAGCTAACAGGAGGCCACTGTCAGCACAAGTTGCAAGTCAGGCAGATTTAGAGCCTAACATTTGCACTTCATCAGTGAGCAAAGCACTCCACCTGCTGGTCAAGAGTGGTATCGCCAACTGTGTGTTTATGGTGGCAAACACCATGAAATAGCATGAGGGTCAAGTATTTCTGGATATTTACGAAACAATATCTGTGGAAGTGACACTGGCTAGAACCAATAGAAATAACTAAATAATAATGTTATAACCGGTAGGGCCCTCTGAGTTTCCTACTCAAAAGTTGGGTTGCAGCTGCCACCAGACATTAAGGAAGGATGGTCTCGGCCTCGGAAATCGACCTCTAAGATCAAACTGGCGAGCATATCCGGGAGATCGTCACCGCTGGGGCGTTGGTGAGGCTGAAATGCATGACCAGGTACGCGAAGTCACCCAATGGGCTGTTGAGGGCTGTCTTCCAGCTGTGGCTCAAACACAGGGGGAGAGGATAGGCCCTACTTGTTTTGTGTATTTATTTATTTATTTATTTACAGCAATATCATTTAAACTTCAGAAGTCCATGCATGGCCAATGAGTCTGATATTTTGTTGTTGGGCTGTTGGTGTATTTCTCCGACTAGAAGGTAGAGGAGAACCAGGAAGTAGGTTAATAGGGCAGTCGTAAGATCTATGTAGAGGCATCAACTGGGCTTGTAGTTTACTGAATATCTCTCTGAAATCACAGGGGGAACTCAGAAGAGATCAGGTGACTCAGGTGAAGGAGCCCTTGAGCTAAGAGTTGGATTGAGAACGGACTGGAGACAGAGTGACAAATGCTTGACTGTTGAGCTTGAAGAACAGTCAATGTGTGGGTTAGTCAAGTTTGAGCTAAGACCACTGGAGCATGAGGAGAGTTAATAACTTGCTCACATTGCCATTGTGACTACAGAATGAAATGATTGTAAGCATATGAATATTGCTATATTTCATTGAAACAAGCCATTAATTTAAAAATGTATCCAGTCAGTGTGTTAAACATGTTTGAGATGATAAAAAAGGACTTTCTTCTAATAATGGGATCCAGTATGGCACATGTCTGATGATGATGTCATGATGTCAGGTTGTGCAAACAGAAAATCATTTTAAATTTCATCCCAACATTTTCAGAGCTATTAAATACACCATCTTGAACTGTGAGAAATGTATAAAATGATGAAGACACATTGAATTTTCCATTATGTAACATGTAGCTGCAATGATGTGTTGGAACAAGCGTATAGAGAATAAAAATGCAATATTATTAAACATTGTGGATGTTTTTTTCTAATTGTAAAGCTAAAATCAGGGTTCAATAGGTTTAAACTATTAATTTTTCTGTTGACTTGATTTGGTATAACAGATAAGGAATATTCAGCATAGCACAGTGATTGCATTTTTCCAAACCTGTAGGCCGTCTGACACACTGACAAGCAGTCACATTTTCTAAAAAATCTAATCAAATAAGAGACCCTTTCTTCACAACATTGCCGTTAAAACAAACTCCTTGCTTAGTCTAAGAAGTAATGTGCTCTGAGGTGGTCATTATATCCAAAATAAGTTGGGCCTTTTTCTTAGTATTGTGGGCATGCTTTTTAAAATCTTGAGATCTTATTGTCTTGAATATCCCTATAAAAAAGGTACAGCTATAGTCAGGAGGAGTAGAAGAATTCCTCACACACACCATTTTAATCAGCAATTAGTCTAACCCCCACCTTCTTTAACTTTTAATACTGTTATGTGGTTGAAACTAAATGGTTAGCCATCTTGCATAATGTCAAAATAAAGTCTGTAGGGGTTTCAGTTAGCTCAGTTGGCAGAGTGCACGCCCCATGTACGAAGGCCGAGTCCTCCCTGCAGAGGATGTTTGCAGACGTTGCTGGATGTCACCCCCACCCCTCCCTCTCCCCCAACTTTCATGTTTCTCCTTGACTGTCGTATCCAATTAAAGACTAAAAAGCCCCCCAAAAGGCTTTAAAAATAAGTCTGTGGATGCAGATTTAATAATAATCTTTCTGTCCTGTTCCATGTCATGCAATAGTTCCAATAAAGTCAAGCTTCTTCTGATGCATTCAGGTATGATTTTATTTGTTTTTAGAAACATACACAGCAGGCAGCTCTGAAAGCAGGTCTGTTCTAAAACCAAGATGGTCGGATGCTCTGCGTTTATAAAATAAATAGATACGCATCAAGAAGACTTGTGGCATCCTCAAAACCTTGCATAAAAAAGCATGATTTAATATTTGTCTCTGGGGTTTTTCAACAAAACAAGATAATCTTTAAATAAATTGTCCTGCTGACTTTGAGAAAAAATGTTAGATACAAACAAATTTCTATGATGCACATACTTGTAAATACATTTTGCACCTCAACATTGTTAGTAGCATCATTCATAGCATGATCAGCATATTTCTTTTATTTACAAAGAATAATTGTACCAAAAGGCAAATCTTCTTAAAATTCTTATTTATTTTCAAATATACAACAGTTGCCAATGTGAATAGATACACACAACATTTTCAATGTTGGCTCACTCACTCTACATTTCTATCAACATTTTTATAAAATACAATTTTCCCTGCTGTTTGAAACAATTAGACTAAAAAGTCAAATTCAGGTACAGTTATCAGAAGCCACCACGTTTGGGGTATACCCCTTGAAACCTTTTATGTATTATCATGGCTCACAAACTTGCACACAACATCCACTAGGGTGTCATGTATGACAACGGATGCATTGACAACGGATGTATATAGAGCGATTCCTTGTATTTTAACTGATTTGTTGGGTAAGCATAGTATTTAGGACCTCCTGACACATATTCAACAATTCATCATCACCAGTATCTGTCTCTTGGAACCAGATCATACAGCATAAGACATGCATATTCTGTTGTCAAGGAGCCAATTAAGATGTTTGTCTTCAGTTTTTTTGCATGTCCTCCATGCTATGTTCAGACACAAATTTAACTGCCTGTCATCGTACTGGTCACTAAATATGTAGCAGGCAAATTGTTCAGGGTCCATCACTAACGTGCATGTAGCCTGATTTTCACTCACCCCAGAAAGTACTTGGCACAGCTTTGTTGACAGCCATTTTTTCTGGATTTAGTTGAATCCCCTCTTTGTCATAGTGATCCTGGGTGTATTTTGCTTTAGAGTCTTCTTTTTTACAAAACTCTGGTAGACTGAAGCCTCCTGCTTCTGCTGTAGAAGATTGTCACATTTCTCTACATACCTAATCAATTTTAGTGACAACAAAACCTTTTTCCAACAGCCATCTTCAGTTTAAAACTTACCCCAAGTTCATGAAAAAGCTCTCAGGATCAGAGTAGTTACACTCACTGGTCTGGTTTTGAATCTCTGCACATGTGACACAAAGGGAACATCAGCTTGCTGTTACAGCGGTATGGACGTGTGGTAGGTAATCCACCCCCCTGGGGAGGTAACAGTAAATTCTAGCAGCCCAGAAAGTCATTTTCAGTGGTTCAAAAAAAAGAAAATCACAGAAGATTGTTTTTCTAGTAGGCTACTTCTAGCACTACAAGTAGCCTAAATTAGGATAAACTTTGCACACAACTTGGGAGAAACATTGCACACAGTAATGCCTACACTAAAATGGAACACAGTATCAAAATGCACATCAAATCAACTAAGGACCTCGATACGGTCAGAATCTTTTCTACCAATAGAGGGAGGCAGAGGGCCACAAGCGTTACCTCTTAATAAGCCCTTACCCGGGTGTGAAATTCCATCCATCCATCCATCCATCCATCATCAACCGCTTATCCTGCATACAGGGTCTCGGGGGGGCTGGAGCCAATCCCAGCTGACATCGAGCGAAAGGCGGGTCGCCAGTCCCTCGCAGGGCAGGTGTGAAATTACTATAATAAATTTGTTACAATGTATAAAACATTACAGTGTCTGACTTACATCGCCCGGTGATGCCCACAGGAGTGTGTAAAACAAAAAACACAAAATGTCACAATTTTTTTTCTCAACATTTCATGGCTGCCCCTAGTCTCACTCAACTAAAAATCTCCTCTGTTTCATCACAATTTTTTAAGTAATTTGATTGAGTCTCTCTCTCCCTCTCTCATATATATATATATTTTAATCACCTTGCCCCTTAACGGTTGATTGTAATTTCAATGTTATTTATACACTGGACAGCCACAGGTAGGCCACGAACCACTAGCTATATCCGGGATGCCATGACAGTGACGGCGGATGACATGCTTGAGACGGTGTGAGGTGATTTGTGGAGTCACGATGATAATGAAGCACAGAAAAAAGCAGAGGCTACTAGCCCCCGGTCCCTCTCTACAGAAGGTACAGTGAGGGAAAAAATTATTTGATCCCCTGCTGATTTTATACATTTACCCACTGACAAAGAAATGATCAGTCTATAATTTTAGTGGTAGGTTTATTTGAACAGTGAGAGACAAAATAACAACAAAAAAATAAATGCCTGACAAAAATTGATTTGCATTTTAATGAGTGAAGTAAGTATTTCATCCCTCTCAATCAGAAAGATTTCTGCCTCCCAGGCATCTTTTATTCAGGTAACTAGCTGAGATTAGGAACACACTCTTAAAGGGAGTGCTCCTAATCACGTTTGTTACCTCTATAAAAGACACCTGTCCACAGAAGCAATCAATCAATCAGATTCCAAACTCTCCATCATGGCCAAGACCAAAGAGCTGTCCAAGGATGTCAGGGACAAGATTGTAGACCTACACAAGGCTGGAATGGGGTATAAGACCATCGCCAAGCTGCTTGGTGAGAAGGTGACAACAGTTGGTGCGATTATCAGCAAATTGAAGAAACACTAAAGAACTGTCAATCTCCCTCGGTCTGGGGCTCCATGCAAGATCTCACCTCGTGGAGTTGCAATGATCATGGGAACGGTGAGGAATCAGTCCATAACTACACAGGAGGATCTTGTTAATGACCTCAAGGTAGCTGGGAACATAGGCACCAAGAAAACAATCACACTACGCCGTGAAGGACTGACATCCTGCAGCGCAAGGTCCCCCTGCTCAAGAAAGCACATGTACAAGCCCGTCTGAAGTTTGCCAGTGAACATCTGAATGATTCAGAGGAGAACTGGGTAAAATTGTTGTGGTCAGATGAGACCAAAATCGCGCTCTTTGGCATCAACTCAACTCGCCGTATTAGGAGAAGGAGGAATGACCTCCCAAAACATCATCCCCACTGTCAAACATGGAGGTGGAAACATTATGCTTTGGGGGTGTTTTTCTTCTAAAGGGCAGAGGACAACTTCACCGCATCAAAAGGGACGATGGACGGAGCCATGTACCATCAAATCTTAGGGGAGAACCTCCTTCGCTGAGCCAGGGCATTGAAAATGGGTTGTGGATAGGTATTCCAGCATGACAATGACCAAAAACACACGGCCAAGGCAACAAAGGAATAGCTCAAGAAGAAGCACTTTAAGGTCCTGGAGTGGCCAAGCCAGTCTCCAGACCTTAATCCCATAGAAAATCTGTGGAGGGAGCTGAAGGTTCAAGTTGCCAAACGTCAGCCTCGAAACCTTAATAATTTGGAGGAGATCTGCAAAGAGAAGAATGACGACATCCCTCCTGAGATTTGTGCAAACCTGGTGGCCAACTACAAAAAACATCTGACCTCTGTGATTGCCAACAATGGTTCTGCCACGAAGTACTAAGTCATGTTTTGCCGAGGGGGTTTACTACTTATTTCACTCATTGAAATGCAAATCAATCGATCTCTCAAAGAGACAGGACCATACAGCTCGTTTCAGAGAGATGCTGAAATGAGGCGCTATGTGAAGGGCCAGTGAAAAAATCTGAATCATGCAAAGCTGCCACAGAGGAGTCACATAACGACAATAACTAGGGCTGGAAATGCAGTATAATAAGTCTCCTTTCACTGTCGGCAACACTAAAGTGGATAACAGCATGTTTTGTGCAAATGATTTTATTCGCACATAGCAGACAGAAGACAGGAAAAGAGAAGGTGTCCTTTCCAGCTGTGGGCAGACGTCGGCTACCTAACACACCTGTAGCTCTCAGCCAGAATCCACTTTTAAATTTAGTCCACACTTGTAAACGTTATACAAAATAAAAAGGACCCAACCAGACATCTTTTTTGCATGCCTACCAACATAAAGGTGCCGGCCCACCCATCAGGGTGCAAGAAAGCGCAAAGGGAACATGGATGCACTCTGTTAAGGTCTGGTTAGGGACTGAACAAAAATGATTGGGGTAAGGCAGGAGGGTTGAATCTTATATTTCACTTTTTAAAAAAGCTAGGCCCTCCGCACTGCTATTGATAATTTTTTAGGTGCTGTGCAAGAATAAAGATATCCTAACTAAAGGGCTACACTTGAATTTTATTACAGACCACTTTATAACACATTTATCTTTAAAAAAAAAAAAAAAAAATGTTTGCCATGAGACTAAATAAATTTGGGGCGAGTAAAATTAAATGACCCTCCCTGCTCTCCTAAAAAAAGTCGGACAACTCTAAAGGAAAAAATATACACAACTCTTCCCCTTTCCTGACCTCCCCCTAATAATTTTTGTCCGGTCACTGACATAATGTCGAAAAAAAATCTGCTGAATAGGACAGGGGTGAAATAGCATTTTGCAAGGCTTCCATATAATATTTTAAATTAAATTACATTTTTTATGTGGTTGTTGAGCCTATACATCTGCCTTAGAATCAATGCCATGTTTCACAAATATGTGTAACTGTGGTACATACTGTATGTTCAGGCCTGTCAAGCAATCACAACTATGATTATAATGTCAATGATGTGCTCAGGATAAATAAAGTTATGGGGCTATTATTTTTTTGTTGCTCTTTTCTGTATTATTAGACAGTATACAAGATAAAATAAATCCTGTTACAGTACATTACAGCTTTGGAAACTCACAGAAAAAGGAAATTTCTTCATCTTTCTCACCAACAACAATCACTCTCTCTCTCACTCTCTCTCTCTCTCTCACACACACACACACACACACACACACACACACACACACTTAACCTATCTCCAAGGCAACTACTAGCGCATAACTGTATAATTGTTAATAATAAAACTATGTATTATCCCATAATTTATATTCAGATCACACATCCATGGACAGGCGAGAACAAAATGGGCGGTGGTATATCTGCAAAGTCTTATTAAGAGCAGGGATCCTGTGTTTAGTCGAAGGTGACAGCTTTTCTTAGTGTCTGCACACTCTGTGCAGCTCATTTTCCACTTCAATAGCCCCCTCCCTCCTTCCCTTTTCCCTCTCAGAGCCACCAGAAGCGCACGTAGACAATGAGCATGATGAAAAAGACACCGCCGGCTGCCAGCTTGGCATAGGTGGAGCGGGTATTCAGATATTTGGCGTCGCTCCTGTACTTCTTTGACAGGCTGGACAAGTTGCTGGCCTTGGAGTCTAGCGCTGCAGGCAGGAGAAACCAGAGGCAAAGGGAACGAGAGTTCAAAACAAAAGGGGAGGGCAGAAAAAGGAGGGGGGGGAGTGGAGACACACATGGACAAAAATCAATGAATCTGAAGAGCATCCCGTTTCACTTTTATTATTCAGAAAGACACACTGCATCGGTTTGACATGAAGAGACAACATGAGCTTACCAGAGAGAGCCTCTCCTCTCTGCAGCACCTCCTCTATGTTCGCCACCATGATCCTCTGTACGTCCTGGAGCTCTGTGTTGATGCTGCCCAGATTTCTTCTCGCTCGGCTGTCAATGTACGACTTCTTGGTTTTTTGGATGTAGGTGTCTGGTGCGGGAGCGGCACAAATAATAAAAGCAGTTAAACGCAGCCATGTGAAGGGTTTTAACTGTCAGGTTAGTTATAAAGATGACTGTCAGCTCTTTGGTAGACTGCTACATCTGTGTGTTTGACCATTTCCCAGCTCCGACAGACTTAACAAGTAACATAATAAACTAAAAGGTGAAGATCCACTCAATGAGGAACAGTGTTTGGGTCTACTCATTTTCTGTGAGACACAAGTGACATTGTCTTTCCAAGGATCGTCATTATGATGCGGAATTGAACAGCGATGCGAGAAAAGTGAGTCTGAAGTTAAAAAACTTTAACTTTATGCAATGGAGAGCAATCTTAGCCTGGAGGCTCTGTTGCGATTTGCCAAAAAACTGCCAAAGAGAAAGCGATGCAGTGGAGGGCCAGTGAGCAGTTGCCCACAGCGACAAGCTGACAGTGGCGGAGCCAGTGTTGTATGATTTATAGCAGGCTTTCACCATAAGGAACTTGCTCATACTTATAAAACAGACCAAACACTATCAATTTTTAAATTTTATTTAGTGATGCATTGAGCTAAATCAGGCCAAATTTTAGTGCCATTTTTATGTTCCCTAACATTTCACATCCCTTGCTTAGAGTCTGCCCTTTGCCCTTTTGTACTGCTGTATCTGCCTGTACCGCATGCAGCCTGTACCGCATGAGGCTATGAGGCACTTGCTGCATGGGTTTTTAATCGTATGTTTATTATTATAGTTTTAGGTCATTTAATTGTTTATATTATAGGGTCTATCCTGAAATGTTCTTTATTCTGTATGCTGCGGGACATGGGAAACAAATTTCCTTCCTTCATGTTTTAACATAGTTGAATGACAATAAACTAAACTGAACTGAGAGGAATTATTATCAGCAGGAGATCAACGTAATGTAGTACACTGATTAAAAATCTGGGAAAAAACAAAGCACTGGTATCTGATTGGGAATTGTTATTGGCATTTACACTGAGTATGATTAGAAAAGGGTACTGAGGGAGAAAAAGTTGGAATAGTGGATACCTGATTTTTATATTTTACCGTAATGAACTGTAATCTATCATCATGTATAGATGTAATGTATCATCACAACTAATATATATATATATATATATATATATATATATATATATATATATATATATATATTACATTACATTTAGCTGACGCTTTTATCCAAAGCGACTTACAATTGTCAGAGGTCGCACGCCTAGCTTGGTACATTTCACTGGGGTGTAGATTAGCTAGTAGCTTAGCTCACTACATTTTCCAAGTAGCTTTTTCAACACTGGCTAGAAGTAATCTATACAATGGCATTAAATGGGAAGAGAAAAAACACAATTCACCAGTCTCCTCTACCAGAGAAACAGATTACAGATTTTGGGGTTGTAGCTCAGTGGAATATACTACCAAATCAACGTCACTATAAAGAGATACTACACACCCAAATCCTTCTAGCTCCCTTCATCCCAGCATATTTAATGGTGCACCAGAGCTGGCAGCCAGAGCTAACCAGCCATGAGCAGCAATGTCTGCTTTGACAGTAGAAGCACATTCACGGACTTTCTGTGGCTGAATTTCCAAAATCTAAGCAGACAGGAATAAGCTAATTTTGAGAAAGTTGGAAAACGTCTCGGGTTACGACTGTAACCATAGTTCCCTGAGAGAGGGAACAAGACGATGCGTCATCAACGCTTTGGGAACGCCACCGGCATGAATGCGTCTGAAGCATCTATGTCAACTAGTTCAATGGAAGGAATGATCGTCACGGGCGGGTGACGTCATGACCAGGAAGAGATAAAGGCGCATCCGGTGCAGACCGGCATTAGCTTCGAAATTTGCCGAAGCAAGCCGATCACAGGGATGCAGGAAGTATGGCAGGGTGACGCATCGTCTCGTTCCCTCTCTCAGGGAACTATGGTTACAGTCGTAACCCGAGACGTTCCCTTTTGAAGGGAACTCACGATGCGTCATCAACGCTTTGGGAACGAGAATACCCAAATCGCCAGAATTACAAATGCCTGAGTGTCAGCCTGTTGTCACACCACACTAAGCACTAAGCACCTGAGAACCTGGGGCAGCATCCAGGTCCAGGCTATAAAACCTGACAAAGGTGAGCGGCGAGGACCAGCCCGCTGCATCACAAATGTCATGAAGAGAAACTCCAGATAAAAGAGCTTTAGAAGCCGCCATACTTCTAGTAGAATGAGCCCTGACCGCCAAAGGGCACGGCTGGTCAGAAGACTCATAAGATAGAGAAATAGCCTTGACTATCCACTTGCTCACTGTCTCCTTAGAAGCCGGAAGACCCTTCTTGGGTGAGCCAAAGCAAACCAGCAACTGATCAGATTTTCTAAACCTAGAAGTCCCATGAACATAAGTGTCCAGTGCTCGCACTGGGCACAAGAGGTTCAGCCTTTCCTGGTCCTGAGAAGTAAACGGATTAGGACAGAAAGCCTGAAGCACAATAGGCCTCGGAATAATAGTAGGCACCTTAGGAACATAACCATGTTTGGGATATAAGAATGCCTTAACCATCCCCGGTGCAAATTCAAGGCAGGTGGGGGAAACCGAAAGGGCCTGAAGGTCACCGACTCTTTTAAGGGACGAAATAGCTAGCAGAAAAACAGTTTTCAAAGTGAGAAATTTCTCCGAGACTGAATCTAAGGGTTCAAAGGGAGCCTTAGAGAGGCCCTCCAAAACTGTAGCTAGGTCCTAGGCCGGCACCCTAGTGCGAGTTGCAGGCCTCAGCCTCAAAGTGCCACGAAGGAAACGAGTGAGCAGGGGGTCTCGACCCAAAGATGTACCACTCACAGGGGCGTGGAAAGCCGCAATAGCCGCCACGTAGACCTTGATCGTGGATGGAGATAGTCCTGATGAAAAACGCTCTTGTAGAAACTCGAGAACCGTGTTAACTGAAGAGGTAACCGGATCCCACTGACTTTGAAAACACCAAGAAGAAAAAACTCTCCATTTCAGTACATAAAGTTTCCTCGTAGCTGGAGCTCTGGCGCTTAGAATAGTCTCAACAACGTCGGTTGAGAGACCACTCTCTATGAGTTGGGCCCCCTCAGGGGCCAAACCCATAGTTTCCAAATCTCCGGCCGGGGGTGAAATATTGTGCCCCCTGCCTGAGACAGAAGGTCTCTCCTGATCGGGATCTCCAAGGGAGAGCCGTCTAGGAGACGAATCAGGTCCGCAAACCAGATTCGACTCGGCCAGCGTGGTGCCACTAGCAATAGGCTTATTCCGTACCGGCGGACTCTTTCCAGAACTCCAGGGAGCAGAGCAACAGGGGGGAATGCGTACAGACGCGGCCTCGGCCACGTCTGAACCATAGCATCCAGCCCCAGGGGGGCTGGCTGAGTGAGGGAGAACCAGAGCGGACAGTGCGTGTGTGCTGAGACGCAAACAGATCCACTTCTGCCCGGCCATAAAACTCCCATATTTGCTCCACCACCTCGGGGTGGAGTCTCCAGTCCCCTGGCCTCAGCTCCTGCCTCGACAGGATGTCTGCTCCTATATTCAGGCCCCCTGGAATATACACTACCCTCAGAAAGAGTATTTTCCCGAAGGACCACAGGAGGATCTGGTGCGCCAGTCTGCAAAGTGGACGCGAACGCAGACCCCCCTGATGGTTCAGGTAAGAGACCACCGATGTGTTGTCTGTCCGGACAAGCACATGATGGCCTCTCAAGTCCGAGAGGAAATGTCTCAACGCATTGAAGACAGCCATCATCTCCAGGCAATTTATGTGCCAAGAGCGGTGATGACTCCTCCACAGGCCTGACCTGCTGCCGGATATGCTTTGCCCACTAAAGTAGATGTTGATGCTTTGTAGGCAAAGCCGAGGCCTTCAGAGACGATGCTGAACCAGGTGACAGATCACCTCACGAGCGTCTGTTCAGCCTGGGGCATCGACTCATAACCATACTCCTTCAAACCTTTAATGCCTGAATAAATATGATCCTGAGGACTAAATACACGGGCAGAGTAAGGCTTATTCCAAGTTCTAGATAGCTCACTATGTAGATCAGGGAAAAAAGGAAGGCCTCGTGGCGGAGGTGAAATATTAAAAGAAAGGAAACGCTAAACTAATTTACTCCTAGGACGAGCGTCCCTTTTCTCAGCTGCCCACTCAAGATGTAGTTTATCTACATCTCTAGTAATCACCTCCACCAGCTCCTCATATGCTGGGGAAGAAGGTGGTCCCCCACGTGTGTGCTTTCACTATGTTCAATGCTCAGCACATCTAACTCCTCGGAGCTAGAGCACCGAAGCAGAAGGAACCGCAGAGCGGGCTTCCGCGGGGGGAGAGCACTGGATTTCTCAGGTAAGGGAGGAGAAAAGGCCCTCGGACCCGTCTCCAACCCCTCTGAAAGATCCATTTGCGATCCCCAGGAATGCATTCTCGGTCCAGCACCCTGAGGATCGCGAGCCCGGCCACTTTCCTCGAAAAGCGCCAGGCGAGAACTGAGCGAGCGAAGCGGCAACATCTCACAATGCTGACAATCAGCCCCCTCGAAGGCTGATATCGCATGCTCCGCTCCCAAACAAACTACACAAAGCTCGTTTGTGTCCCCACCCGTTAAGTAACGCAGGGAGAGGCACAGGGCTTGTATAATTGTTTCGCCATAGTCACTCTTTCCAAACAAAGACACAGATCGCTTGCTGAGGCAACAGAAGCTAATGCCGGTCTGCACCGGATGCGCCTTTATCTATTCCTGGTCATGACGTCACCCGCCCGTGACGATCATTCCTTCCATTGGACTAGTTGACATAGATGCTTCAGACGCATTCACGCCGGGGGCGTTCCCAAAGCGTTGATGACGCATCACGAGTTCCCTTCGAAAGGGAACTTGCGTTATCATTCAGTTCCATAAAATATAGTTGTATCAACAATGTTTTGAGTCAATAACTGACTGTCCAATCAAATAATATTGCAACAATATTTACTGTCAGTTTTCACATCAAACTAGAGGGATAATACATTCTACTTTAATAATACATTAAATGTAAGTAAACTAAAGGCTTCTTTAAAAATAAATACAATTTGTTTTAAATGTGCATCTTAAAATAAAGCGCTTAATTTTAGAAATAAATGAAATAAAAAGTATAGCTTGAAGTGACTGAAGTGTAGTCTCTACCAATTTTATAATAAACACTTCTTAACAAATGAACAGCTTTAACACCTCCTCTTCTCTTTCATTCCCTCTTATCCACCACTTCCTTACTTTCTCTTGTTTAGTGAGAAATGTGAGCTCTAGCTTGTCCTGCCAGCTAGGATTGTATTTTCTGTTCCCTGAGTTCGGATTTGAGTGGGTACATTTGCTCAAAAGATTTGTGCTTTGTCTTGTAGTGGTGCTTCACATTGCCGCTTAATCGTGACAGTCTGTGGAAAGAATGTACATGTAAGAATCTGTCTATTCTTGATTAAAAGCCATGTGAAATCTCTTCTCTCTTTCGTCTCCTCTCTCCCTGTGTGTTTCTCACTCGCAGACTCGCAATGAGTCAGAGTGCACATATTTGATAGGCTGAGTAGCTTCACGTGAGACAATTGGCCGCTAAACCAGTACAGTAAATGCTAGAAAAGCTGAGCGGGTTAAAATAGAAACGCTCCGTCACAAGGTAGTAATTCTCAATTAGAAATTTTCTGTAGGTCTGGGTCCAGAGAGGGCGGCGACTGGGTCTGCCTATTAGTGACATCAGTACTATGGGATTTTTAAGACTGATACAGATTTGAGGATTTTAGAGACCTCGCCAACATACATAATGTGGTTTAAAAATTAAAGTTTGTATCGTTATAAACAGGACACTGTACAGCTGATTATGTCAGCTGATTGCTGGTTTTTGGTTCCAAATAGGTGTGCTGCCAACAGCAGAGTTGCAGAGAGCTCTCTGGTAGGCAAACTATGCAACGACAACACTCATGACATGACTGATGGATCCTTCTTCTATGTCTCTTTTTTAAATGTCATTTATTGGCTGTTATAAACAACAATACAGATTTATCTGGAATTAGCTCATATTCAACCAAGCGGGAAGCTTCTGGTCAGAAAACGTCTCAGGTTACGTATGTAACCCTTGTTCCCCGAGAAGGGCGACACTATGGGAATGCCCCTGGGCGTGGCAGGGCTGAACTATGAATGAAACTACTCCAATCCTATTGGTGTTACTACAACGGTAGTATGTGATGGCATAACTGGAGGGGGTATATAAGCACATAGGACACATTAGCCCTTTCAATGAAGCAAGGCACTCCAGGCGGGGTGAGGTGTGGTGGACCGACGCAGTGTCTCGTTTACCTTCTCGGGGAACAAGGGTTACATAAGTAACCCGAGACGTTCCCCTTCGAGGGAACTCGAACTGCGTCGGTGACGACACTATGGGAACGAGATACCCACTTAGGCCGCACCGACACCCCGCCTGCCCCCAGCGTGCAGAACCTGATGGCACGACTAAGAGGAGAGCGCACGGGTGCCGGGTGCAGAAGGCAGGTCCAGACTGTAAAACCGGATAAAAGCGTGAGGGGTGGCCCAGCCAGCCGCATCACACAAATCCTTGAGTGACGCCCCTGTGAGGAGGGCCCTAGAAGCCGCCATGCCTCGAGTACGGCCATAGGTGAAGGCAAACTGCGCACCTGATAGGCCAGGGAAATAGTCTGAACGATCCAGTTGCTGATGGTGTGTTTAGAAGCGGGGAGCCCAACCTTAGGGGACCCGAAACACACCAGCAACTGGTCTGCTTTCCTCCACCGGGAAGACATCAGAGTGTAAATACTCAGTGCTTTGACAGGGCAGAGCAGAAGTCTCCCGTCCTCCGCCGTCACATGAGGTGGGAGATGAAACGCCTGCAGCACCGTGGACCCTGCCAGTCTGGCCGGAACCTTAAGGACATAACCTGGACAAGGGTGCAGGATGGCCCTGACCCTCCCCGGGGCAAACTCCAGGCATCGGGGAGACATCGAAAGTGCCTGGAGATCCCCCACCCTCCTCAGAGAGGTGATAGCGAGGAGATTGTATATTCTAATATAATAGATATTTTACTAAATGTATCTTAATTTTTTAGTGCTATGTACTATGTAATCTTTTTTAGGGTGACTCTTACCATCTGTCTAGGGACTGCAGATGAAAAATAGCCTTTAGGCTAATTCTGGCATATTGACAGAAATGTTTATGAATATGCACTGTCCCTGTAATAAATAAATAGAAAAAAAAGAAGAAAGGTCATCTTAAGGGTCAGGTGCTTGGCCTCAGCCGACTCCAGGGGTTCGAAGGGGGCCTCAGCCAGCACTTCGAGAACCACTGCCAGGTCCCAGGTGGGAACCCTGGAACGAGTCACGGGTCTCATCCTCCGGGCTCCACGGAGGAAACGCACGACCAGCAGAAGCCTCCCCATGGGCCCATCACTCAGAGGGTCATGGAATGCTGCAATGGCAGCCACATATACTTTGAGCGTGGACGGGGAGAGGCCAGCGGAGAAAGGGTGCTGGAGGAACTCCAGCATCACAATTACCGAGCAGGTAACTGGGTCCACCGCCCGTTCTCTGCACCAGGTGGTGAACACATTCCACTTTAGGCCGTACATCCTTCTCGTGGACGGGGCTCTGGAGCTGAGCAGCGTTTCGACTGCTCCTGTCATCAGGCCCGCCTCTAAGAACTGCGCCCCCTCAGGGGCCAGACCCATAGCTGCCACAGGGCGGGGTGCGGGTGAAAGATCCGGCCCTCCGCCTGGGACAGCAGGTCTCTCCTCAGAGGGACCTGCCAGGGCGGGCCCTCGAGGAGCGATATTAAATCCGAGAACCACACTTGTGCCGGCCAAAATGGGGCTACTAGTAGTAGACTTACGCCGTCCTGGCGGACCCGCTCCAGAACTCCTGGGAGCAGAGCGACTGGGGGAAACGCATACAGACGCAGCCTCGGCCACGTTTGTACCATGGCATCCAGCCCTAGCGGGGCTGGGGGTGATAGGGAGAACCACAGGGGACAGTGTGCCGTCTCTCGGGATGCAAACAAGTCCACATCCATGGGGCCGAACTCTTCGCATAATAACTCCACCA
The DNA here is from genome assembly GCF_021292245.1 of Micropterus dolomieu. Classification (NCBI taxonomy): domain Eukaryota; kingdom Metazoa; phylum Chordata; class Actinopteri; order Centrarchiformes; family Centrarchidae; genus Micropterus; species Micropterus dolomieu. The sequence goes on along the minus strand of NC_060154.1, from coordinate 20,873,604 downwards.
CCCCGGGGTGGAGTCTCCATTCCCCGGGCCTCAGCCCCTGTCTCGACAGCAGGTCTGCTCCTTGATTCTGGGTCCCAGGGATGTACATCGCTCTGAGGGACAGCAGTCTCTGCTGGGACCACAGGAGGATCCGATGTGCCAGTTTGCATAATGGGCGCGAGCGCAGACCCCCCTGGGGATTCAAACAGGCCACTACTGCCGTATTGTCAGTTCTGACAAGGATGTGGCGACCGCGGAGGGCGGGCAGAAAACTCCTCAGAGCTCCCGTCCCGAACTCACATTTCCAGGCAATTTATGTGCCAAGAGAAATGATACTCCTCCCAGGAGCCTCTCGTGAAGCGGCCGTCCATGACCGCGCCACATCCCGTGAGTGAGGCGTCTGTGGAAATAATTGTTCGGCGACAGATCTCAACACACGACCTTGGGACAGGAACCAAGATTTCCTCCATACAGACAGGGAACGAAGGCATCCGCTTGTAACCCGTATCAGACGGAGCGGATTTCCCCTCGGGGAGAATCCCTTGGATTTTAGCCACCACTGCAGGGCTCTCATGTGCAGTAGTCCGGAAGGTATTATACTGGACGCTGCTGTCAGAAGACCCAACATTCTCTGAAAGTGTTTTACAGTGATGGCGTGGCCTAAATGCACTCTGGTCACTGAGGATAAAATGGACTCGATGCGTGCGGGAGACAGGTGGGCCCGCATCGTCGTTGAGTCCCACACCACCCCTAGGAACGCAGTCCGTTGGGCGGGTGTCAGCACGCTCTTCTTCTCGTTGAGCCGCAGCCCCAAACGCTGAAGGTGGGCGAGGACGACATCTCGATGCCGAACCGCTAACTCTTGAGACTGGGCCAGGACGAGCCAGTCGTCGATGTAGTTCAGTATGCGGATGCCCTGGAGCCTCAACGGAGCCAGAGCTGCATCCATGCATTTGGTGAGGGAGGGGTCCTGAGTAGACCCCAATCGAGGTCTCAGGACCTCTTCCCCCGGGCCCGCCGAGAATGAATGACGGTCCTCAGATCCGTCTTCCCAGGGCGCTGTGGGCGAGAGCGCCGTCTTGCGTCCCAGGTTGGTTGAGGGGGATCCCGCGAAGCGATGCTCTGCTTCTGGCTGTGGCGGTAGGTGCTTGATGAAGGCTGTGTCCACCTTTCCTGAGCCGTCGCGGTCCTGGAGTCTGACCGGCGGGGGAGATATTGCTCAAATGCCTCTCCTTGAGTTTTGGCGTGCTGGAACCTGTTTACGACACCATCCACTGCTTCGCCAAACAGGCCAGAAGACGAGAGGGGCACATCCAGGAGAAAAGCCCTCTCCTTCCCCTGGATGCCCGATAGGTTGAGCTCCATAGCCACCAAAGCCGCCATGGATTGGCCGATGGAACGGGCCGTTTCCTTGGTCACACGGAAAACTCGTTGTGTAGATCATGGAATAAAATGTGTGTGAAAAAATGGTAGGGGCCGACGCGGGGGTGGCGCTCGGTGTTGCAGAAACCGCTCATCTAGTTTGCTGCCTACCGATGGCTGCTGCACCACCTGTGGCCAATCAATGTGCAGCTTGGCCACGGCCCGCGTCACCACTTCCAACAACTCCTCGTATCCTGGCGAGGGCTGATGACGTTCCGTTTCCTCTATGCTAAGCACATCTAGCTCCTCAGAGCCAGATCGTGTCAGCGTTTCCGGACTCGCCCCTCGAGTGGGAGAAACTGAGAAACGGGCTCCCGATCAGGGACGAGGGGAGGAGGATTCCGCGGACGAGGACCGGAAAAAGGCCTTACAAAATCATGGTGGCCTATCGGCCAAACTCAAGGCTTCAACACGGCAGTCCACAAACCAAGCGGTGACGTCACAATGACTACGTCCAATTCTTATATACAGTCAGCAGTGAGCCAGGGCTCTCAAGTCTCACGCATTCACCGTGAGACACATGCATTTCAGCCAGTTCACACGCTCACATGCCACACCTTGTATTTCTCACGCTGAGAAGTAAATTAAGAGATAACGTCCTCGAAGTTGTTAATTAATGGACAATCATATCATCAGTTCATAGCCATCTCTGTAGCCTACTAAATGCTGTTTAGCCGATCAGAAATTAAAATGTGTTGTTTCTGGGTAAACTCCGTGATCCCGCTGCAAGCACGTTCGTTACCAGGCAACATGGATGCGCGTGCACCATGGCGTGCACACATGGAGTGGAAGTCGGAAGCACAAGACCCGATGAATGCGGTAAATTTTCTTTTTTAGCATTTTGATTTTACGATTCCTGGACAAAATCACTTCATCAAAGACAGTGAGAGCAACTGATGTTGGGGAGTACAGCCAAGTGCCTTCTGAATTATTATGGATGCAGTCAAAACCTCGCCAACCTTTTTGCAACCTGCAGCTTAGGCTTTTTAATCCAGATGGGAGCAAAGTAACTCAGGCCTATTCAGATCCTTTAAAAAAAAAGAGACACAGACAGACAGGGTTAGTGACCGGGGGAACAGGGATGTTGCGAGATAAAAAGCCTGAGTCAAGCAGTGGCACCAGGTCAGGAGCAACGACGATCAAGCCGCAATTGTGTGGAGAACCGGGGTTGAAATACTGGCAGGGATGGAGTTGATTGCTGGCAGGTGTGGCAGGCAGAGGAGGAGGCTGATGAGGGGAGTAGAGGAGACAAACAGGCAGGCCAAAATACACAAGGGAAAAACAGAATCACAAGAAAAAAGGAGAAATAAACAGGACACTCACCGTCAGCCGGGCTGCCACCACAACAACCTCGTGTACTACCCACCGCTGGGCTTATCTTTGGCTACCTGAAACTAAGGACAGGACTAGAGATATTTTTCTAGATTTTGGCTGTGGACGGAAAGCTATCATCCATCATGATGGTGAAAACGGCTGGCCTTGAGCCACAGTGCTTTAAGTGGGAGCCCCCTACCCTGTCATCAAGGCATTTAAATGTGCAACAAACAATTACAACACAAAACATCCTTCATAAGCTTGGCACACAGCTGGGCATGATGGTGTAAAATTGACATAAATAATAAAGTCACATTTTCTTTTCAGGTAAGATGAGCAGGACATAGTGGAGATGCAACCTCCATCATTATTTGCTGTATTGGACTCAAAAAGTCACATCTCCACTTCTCTTGTACTTTCTTTCATGAATGAGTACATGGTAACATGGCTGAGAACAGTGTCCTCCAAACTGGAGAAAATCTACAATGCCAATTGTAAAACCCACTGCATTTGCCATTTCTCCCTCATCACCAGCAAAAGTTTTGCAATTGCTCGACAGTTTTACCTTGAAGCTCGAGGCTGGATAATTTAGAGTGGTCAAAAAGATAAGTGAAAAGTTTTAGTGGAAGAACAGGTTGACTCAGTGATTACTCTTTTTTGTCTGACCTAAAAGTTGGAAATTGTAGCTTGTTTACAGTTGTCTCGGCCAGCATAATAATCTCTTATTGTTGCATGACATATTGTCTGACGCAATGATAACTGATTCCCCAAAGATAAAATCAAGCCTGTAAAACACTGCAACAGAGGTGATGTTCAATAGAGCTGGTGGACACTACCAGCAATGAGCAGGGAGACACAAGGCAGAGAAGCCAAGAGACTGAAACAAGAAACATTAAAAGTAGGTATTACTGATCAACTGTTTCCTCACAATGATTGTACTTTATTTTCATGAGTTATCAATATCATTTACAGAATACTGTCTTTGTTGTCATTTCAGGTTGATGGAAAACTACAGCTACAACAGCTTCATACTCCAACTGGAGGGGTTCAGTGTCACGAAGGATTCAATGTACCCTGTCTTTTGCCTGTTCTTTATTTCCTACATTCTTTCAATGGTTCTGAATTTAGGCCTTTTGGTTATAATTTGGATTGACAAGAACCTTCACCAGCCCATGTATCTGCTGTTATGCAACCTGTCAGTCAGTGACATTATTGGAAGTACTCATATTTTGCCCCGTTTGCTTGTAGATATCTTGAGGCCTCCCTCTGAGCAACTCATCAGTTATTATGAGTGTGTGGTCCAAGCTTTCACCACACACGTTCGCTACCACTTCCCACACTCTGCTCATGATTATGGCCTTTGACAGATATGTGGCCATCTGCAATCCCCTGCGCTATGCTGCCATAATGACCAACAAGATGCTGATCAAGCTGACAGTTTCTGCCTGGGGAGTGGCCTTTGTTCTGGTCGGGATTCTTCTCGGTCTGACCATACGGCTGAACCGATGCAGGACTCTGATCACAAATCCTTACTGTGACAATGCCTCACTGTTTAAGCTCTCCTGTGAAGATATATTCATTAATAACGTCTACGGCCTCAGTTACACTGTAGTCTTGCTCACCTCCTCTATAGGCAGCATGGTTCTCACCTATGCTAAGATTATGATAGTCTGTCTGACCAGTAAGAACAAGTCTTTAAACAATAAAGCCTTAAAGACCTGTAGCACTCATCTGTTGGTGTACATGATCATGCTGATCAGTGGATTTATTGTCATTGTTTTGCACCGTTTCCCTCAGTACTCAGACTACAGAAAACTCTCTGCCATTCTGTTTGTTGTCACCCCTGGTATCCTCAACCCCATTATTTATGGTGTGCAGTCCAAAGAAATACAAATATTCTTATTTAAAATATTTTGGTCTAAAAAATGCTTGGCATTGTGTAAAAATCATCAAGAACATGAACACTGAAAGAATGCTCTTTTGCAATCAAACATTCTGTTTGTGTTTAAAACATATGAAAACTATGCTTTCTAACTATGTATTTATGTGGTTAGAGCTAAACATGTATGATTGGTTGACATCCACAGACATTAATGGATACAAAAATCTAAATCTTTACACACAGTAAATACTGTAATAATAATAACTTTGATTTATATAGCGCCATACTGAGCATTAGAATACAGCACAATCAGAAATCACACAATAAAACATGGCATATATGCTCTGTAGATGTGAACAGCTTTGCACATTGCTTGGCGTAGTTGGTATTTAAAGAAGTCATCTATTCTAATTCAATACTTCAGTGTAATGAGGTGTTGATAGGAATGACTATTGTAAGTACCATGTTGTTAAAGGTTTCCTTTCATTAAAAAATGTGTTCTGTGGCCTTGCCCTCACTAGCCTGCTGCTTTCTGCCTGGAGTCAGTCCAGTCAGTGTTCATTTTGTTAGTGAAAACTATTATGGACATTTTTTGTTGATGACCTTTCACATCAAAAACAAGGAGAGAACTATATTAAAAGTATTCAGTGATTAAATTTATTAATTAATGGAAAACTATGGTGTAGTATAATTTGAATTGAGGGATTATTAGTGACTTTAAATAATAATAAATAAAGTGGTATCTACTTGGTCAAAATTATTTTTCTAAAGATTTTTTGAAATGCCCGATTTTGTCCCTATCACTTTTTTGAAAGCATTTGTTAAAAATCTTTTGAAAAAAAATAAAAGCTTGCAACATCAGCGTAACCAGGTAATTTTTCTGGGGCTCAATGTTTTGACTGTAGCACCGAATGTAACTCAACACCAACATCAAAAATGTTTTCTGTATTGATATGCAATAATCTTTATGACGCAGCTTGTCTTGCAGGTCTTCAAAGAACGGAGGCTACTACATTTTATTTGAAGTTTGCGTAACGTGACCCCCCCACCGTTACTCAGCCTCCCTGTATAGAGAGAGAGAGAGAGAGAGAGAGAGAGAGCATTGCTCACAGCTTCAGGGCTCGTCAGTTTTTTTCAACTTTAATCAAAACATTTAGATATAAATGTTGTCAGTCAGTGACTAGTCAGTGTATTTGCTACACAAATGGTTAACAGTCCGTCACAAAGTAGTGAGAGAATAGCATGACACACTTGACTGCGACACAGACGACTCAAACTACTGTCGCTCTCGTTGCTGTCTCTGTCCTCAGAGACACTTTGCTCTGTTTGACAGTCTCTCTGCTCCAGGATGTTTCCCTCTGAAGCGAGTGAGCTGAACTTTATCAGAGGTGCTTGAGTTTACATTTGTGTGGATTTGTGGTGAGATTTCTGCCTGATCACAAAAGTTTTTAGTTTCAGTTTTCTACCTCTGATGAAGAGCAGTGTGCTCGTCTCATCGAGTAATAATAATAATAATTTTATCTATAGGCGACTTTCTGAACACTCAAGGTCACCTCACAAAACATAATAAAACAGTACAGCAATAAATCGATGAAATTAACAACTATAATTACAGTGCATAAAAACAGGCTACATAACAAGTGGAAACAAAGTATGTTGTGACCTGATAAATAATGATCATGTGGGAAATGCCAGTTTAAAAAGATGTGTTTTCAGGCAGGATTTAAAAATGGAAAGCGAGTCAATGTTTCAAATGTCTGGTGGAAGAGAGTTCCAGAGACGAGGGGCAGAAGGGCTGAAGGCTCTGAACCCCATAGTGGTCAAACGACCAGGAGGTACAGTGAGGTTAATAGAAGAAGAAGACCTAAGAGTACGGGTGGGTGTGTTAATATGAAGGAGGTCAGTGAGGTACAGAGGAGCGAGGTTGTGAATGGCCTTGAAGGTCAGGAGCAGGGTCTTGAAATCAATACGGTATTTAACTGGGAGCCAATGAAGCTGCTGAAGGACAGGAGTGACATGATTAATAGAAGGGTTTCTGGTGATGATATGGGCAGCAGAGTTCTGAACCAGTTGAAGTTTATGTATGGATTTGAGAGGAAGATCAACAAGAAGAGAATTACAATAATTAATGCGGGATATGACCAGTGTGTGAACGAGAATGGCTGTACCAGTGGGAGAGAGAAACGGTCAGAGGCGATTAATGTTACATAAATGGAAATATGCAGACCCAGTGACATTATTAATGTGAGCTGAAAGTGTGCTGTCGACGATCACACCCAGACACTTGACCTGAGGGGAGGGGGAAGCTGGGGAGTTTTCAATGGTAAGACAAAAACTGTCAGATTTAGTCAGTGGATTTGGTACCAATGAGGAGAAGTTTGAGGAAGTTGCAGGAGAACCAGGATTTGATTTCCGTTAGGCAGTCAGAAAGGGAGGTGGGTGGGAGGGATGTGGTAGGTTTGGTGGACAGGTAGAGCTGGGTGCCATCCACATAGCAGTGGAAATGGATGTTAAATTTATGGATGATATGGCCAAGAGGAAGTAGATAAATGATGAACAGAAGGGGCCCTAGGACAGAGCCCTGGGGAACACCAGTTGTGACAAGGGATAGCTCTGATTTAAAATGTTTGAGTTGAATGAACTTAGTGCGGCCAGAAAGATGCAACTGTTTTATCAAGGACTTTAGAAGTAAAAGGTAGGTGAGAAATAGGACGAAAGTTGATGAAATTATTGGAGTCTGCACCAGGTTTCTTAAGTATAGGAGTTATTGCAGCTGATTTTAGAGACGAGGGAACAATACCAGAGGTGAGAGAGGAATGTATAATGGTAGTTATTTGGGAAGAGAGCGAGGGTGAGCAGGCTTTTACTAAGATGGTTGGAAGAGGGTCAACCTGACCACTTGTCAGCCTTGTCAGACAGTCCCAGACAGGCTCTGTGTCTGTCAAGCGGTCTAAAGGGGGTAGCCTGCTACCATATCAGCAGAGCAATCATGCAGGGTAATGCACAGCAGAGGGGCAGGTAGATTTTGTTAAAATATTCTGACTTCATTCTCATTAGATTGTGATTGTATTTTCATAATATTACTACTTTTGTCTCAAAATATTTTTCTGCAAATGTCAGAGAACACACATATGTGGGGGGGATTCTGAATTTGCAGAAAGTTTTGAACATGAGCAGAAAAAGGGCTGAAACAGAGGAGCTATTAAACTCCAGGAGTTTATAACTGAATTAAAATTAATTAATTTCTCATTGAGGTGAAAAGGTGCCACATGCACATTTAAAGACTTTACTTCAGTCATGTCTGTATGTGTGCTGACTCAGTGGGGATTAAATAAAATGAGAAAAGATATACAGGATAAACATATCTGACAACAATACAGAGTGCCTGAAAGCCTTATATTTATCCATTATATTACACGACATTTTTACATTTTGAATTGTCACAAGGATCACCTGAAATTTGTATTTCCTTTTATATAAATAGACATTTCCTCAATAAATTGGTGCAGAACAGTTCACCAGAATGCAGGAAATTAGTTTCAAGCCCAAAGTTTTCACCCACAGACGCACCCCCTCCAATTAATCAGTGTTGATTATTATCAGTAGTAATTATAAAAACTGGAATAATGTATCGATATATTATACATAATTAAAATGTAGCTTAATGATTTATAGGTAAAATAGGTATAAGGTTCAGTTTCTTGGCACCGGGATGCCAATGCCCCCAGTTGTCCCCATCACCTACTACAGCAGCAGGCTCTAGCCGCAACTTCAGGCACCGAGATGCCAGCTTCTGCCGCTATTCACTCTCATCAACTTCAAAAGCTTTATCAGCCCCTGCAGCTCCCGTCAGTCGGAGCCCTGGGCACCGTGATGCCGGTGCTTTCCTCCACAGCAATTTCCTTATTCTCTTCATTCCGGTCTTCATCTTCAATACATGCCAGCCCAACAGACCACAGCTACAACTTCACACTGTCCTCAGCTTATCCTCCAACCCACCATCCTAACATCCCTGTCTACCTCCCAGGGAGATCCTTGACGGTAATTACATGGATATCGTGCTCCTAATCATGCCTTCCCTCCACCAACCACTCGCCGAAAATCTACTTCTAGAAGCCCTTTGCTGGATCCTGCTAAATAACCACAAGGTTCCATTTCTCATCCATCTCTTGGACGACTTCCTCATCATTTCCCCTCTCTCATCACCACCCACTTCAGGTCTGGTCGCACTGACATCAGTATTCTCTGACCTTGGGGTCCCACTAGCAGTAGAGAAAACAGAGGGCCTCTCCGCATCCCTCGAGTTCCTGGGGATCACCCTAGACAAAAACCTGTTCCAGGCTTCTCTTTCAATTGACAACCTCAAACGCATCACCTCCTCTCCCTCCTAGCCACCTCAACTTTGCCTTTCGCATCATCATTCAGTCGTTTCCTCCATACCATCAATGATGAGTTCTCTTTGCCTGGACAATCTAAGCCGCGCCAAACTTACAACGCTTAACCTGGCACTCAAGAGGAAGTTTTATTTATATAGTGCTTTCCAGAGCTCAAGGTCGCTTTACATGGTACATTTACACACTAACACACAACTTACAATCACATAGGATACATATAGTCATATTTAAACGAAGTACATGTTAAATAGATATGTTTTTAACTGTGTCTTGAATGTAGCCACAGATGAAATATTTCGAAGTGAAAGGGGCAGTGAATTCCATAATTTTGGAGCATTAACACTAAATGACCTTCCACCTACTGTAGACAACCGGAAACGAGGGATGGACAATAAACCAAGTTCAGTTGATCTGAGAGACCGTGCAGGGCGATAGGTGAAAAGTATATCAGACAAATATGGGGGTGCAAGACCATTTAATGCCTTAAATGTTAGAAGCAATACCTTAAAGTGGATACGTGATGCCGCGTGTAGCCAGTGAACGTCATGAAGCGCCGGAGTAATGTGAGCGGAACGCCTGGTGGAGGTGAGAACTCTTGCTGCTGAGTTTTGAACGTACTGTAATCTTGCAATAAGTTTTTTGGGAAGACGAAGAAATAAAGCATTGCAATAATCCAGACGTGATGTGATTAATGCATGGATTAAGATTTCAGCGTCAGCTAAAGTGAGAGAAGATCTTAGATGAGCAATTTTCTGAAGATGAAAGAGAGTTTTTAACAAGAGAAGAAATATGAGAGCCAAAAGATAGAGTTGAGTCGAATAAGACACCGAGGTTACGACTCAGTGATGAAGGCTTAATATGGAAACCATCAATATGGAAGGACTGGTCCATCCATTTGACTGAGGCAGCAGAGTCGATCACTAACATCCAATGCTTGATGTCCCTGATACAAGCAGTGAGTGAGTCAGGCAGGGATGGCCTATCAGAGCTGGTGGTGAAATTTGGATGTCATCAGCATAGCAATGGAATTGAAGTCCATGCCTGTGTATGATGTTACCGAGTGGGTGTATGTAGATGATGAACAATAGTGGACCAAGAACTGAACCTTGAGGAACACCCTGTGTAAGTGAAATAGTGGCAGAATTATGACCTTGTATGCTGATATAATACTTTCTGTCGCTGATATAGGAAATAAGCCAGGAAAGAGCGGAACCAGTGATGCCGATATCAGAAAGCCGAGAAATAAGTAGTTCATGGCAGACTGTGTCAAAAGCAGCGCTTAGATCAAGGAGCATCAAGATGTTTATCAACCCTGAATCCATGGACAAAAGAATGTTAACCACACGCAGAAGAGCAGTTTCAGTGCTGTGAGATGGGCGAAAACCTGACTGAAAAGGTTCAAAAAGACCATTTATATCCAAATAAGATCACAATTGCGAAGCAACAACCTTTTCAAGGATTTTGCTTAAAAATGTTAAATTGGATATTGGTCTGTAATTGTCCATGTTTAGATGATCAAGGCCAGGTTTTTTAAGAATGGGGTTTTTAATTCTGCTGGGACAATAGCAGAAGCTAAACTACAGTTTATCATATGCGTTATGAATGGTGCAACCTTGAGGACACACATCTTAAGCAAAACAGTAGGTGTAGGATCGAGCCGGCAGGATGTAGAATTTGACTTCATAATTAGATCACTTATGGCAACAGGAGTAGTCAGAGTAAAAGTAGAGAGAGTTTGGACCAGATGACATTAAGTTTGAGTCACTTGTATGAGTGTTTTTGGTGATGGAATAAGTGATTGACATCAATTTGTCTGAAAAGAATTTAGAGAAGCTATTTACAAGCTCCTCAGAGCCTGACATAACATGTTGTGGTGGATTTGTGAGTTTGTTAACGCTAGCAAAGAGTGATTTGGGTCTGCATGTGGAATTCCTAATAGTAGAGGAGAAATAAGAGGATCTTGCATTGTTAAGGGCTGTACGGTAGTTAAGCAGTTCGTTAAGCATGTTCTTTAAGAGCCAAAGAGTGCACAATGAGTCCAGTTTTCCTGTATAGTCTTTCTAGGCGGCGACCCTCAGTTTTCATCATTCGAAGTTCAGGAGTGAACTAGGGTGAGGTACGTGTAAGTATGTACACTGTATAGAACAAATCATGTTCAGAGGGACTGTATATAGATATGGACGTAGTGTCTGTGACGTCACCCATAGCGTTCTGAAGTGCCGTTTTGAAGCTAAAAGTTGGCGGAGCTGGCCGGAGCCATCTTGCAGCTCGTCACCGCATGTCAGCAGCAGCACACTGATTTTATTTTATTACTACTTTTGTCAGTTTCAAGTTATTTTAGAGACCATTGTGGGTTTTTCTTTCTTAAATGAAAGGGTACCAGACTTGCTTGCCAATCCCAAGTGCCATACGCCTCCTGTTACGATCCTACTCACCAATTGGAGTGGGCACAGGGTGGGTACATTTTACAACAACAAACGAAACTAGAGGAGAACATGGGATAAACACAATATCTGGCAGAAAAATCTCAATTAGATTTTCTCCCCAAATCGTTCAGCCTAATCTGAAAGCTTTCTAGTTTGGAGACAAACTTGTGTTTTCCTGCTCAGATCTGAATTTCTCATTAGTTCTGCCTTGAATCTTTGATCTCTCTCCTCACACCATCCTTCTCCCTGTATTTCTCAGATGCTGTTAGTGTCGTCCACAGAGCCTCGTACCCTGAGGAACCGTGATCCTCCCCAGGTCCAAAGACCACCCACAGACGAAGACAGGCCCATTGGTCGCACCGTCCCTTTGAGACCAATGCCTCGTTTGCCAGTCCAAGGTGTCGTCCTCAACTTCCTCTGTCAAATTTACAAGAATTTGGTTGACGCTAAATATCTGATATCAGGAGCCTTTGTCATTTCCAACTGATATAAAGGAGCAATATAATAATGGAGCCACCTGCCTGACCATCTAGTCAGGTCAAGTAAATTTTATTTATCCAGCCCAATTTCACAAATTTACCTCAATGGGCTTCACAATCTGTACAGTATACACCCCATGTCCTTTCACCCTCAATTTGTATAAGGAAAAACTTGCAACAATGTTGCAAAAATGCAACAAAGCACAACAAAGGAGGAATCCCTCTCCCAGGATGTACAGACATGCAGTAGATTCAATGTATAAAAAAAGTTAGTCGGTAGAATAGTTAACTGTTAGTCAGAATAGACTGACACAGTAATATGACTGTCTAGAAAATCAGGATGACAAAACTATAAATTATAGATTGTAAACCTGTATAAAGAATATGGATCTGGGAGGACGTCAAACAACAGATGGCACCTAAGCTACACAACCTCCTCTCCTGGAAAGAGCTCAGGCAAAGCAAACGGACATAAGACAAAGCTGGAGCATACCACAGACACAGAAAATAAATACACAGAGGAAACTCCACATAAGCAGTCCATAAAAATAGTTTCCTTTTTTTTGCATATTTTATTCTTTGTTTTGGTGTAAAATAACCCTCATTGTTAACATTTTTTGAAGTTGGTAAAAAGGTAGGTGTTTTAAGCCCAATTCAGACGGGATTAACATCACAGATGGAGAATGAAATATTTACTGTGCTGCTATATAATTTTGCTCATCTCTCTGGACGGCAGAATGCTGTAAAGTTAGAATGCTATCAAAAATAGACATGTTAATATATTATATTTATCAATTAACAAAATGCAACAAAATGAGTGAACTAAAGAAAACAGCATCAGTTCTTCTTGGTACACTTGCACAAACTCAGGGATTTTGTAGGCATATCATCAGGTGTATGATTAAACAGTTACACCAAACAGGTGCTAATGATCACCAATTCAATATGTAGGTTAAACACAGTCATTAAGTGAAAGAGAAACAGCTGTGTAGGAACAGCCAAACTCAGCTAACAAGATGAGGCTGCTGAAGACAGTTTACTATGGCAAGACTGAGCACAGCAACAAGACACAAGGTAGTTACACTGCATCAGCAAGCTCTCTCCCAGGCAGACATTTCAAGTTAGACAGGGGTTCCCATTTGTGCTGTCCAAGCTCTTTTGAAGAAGCTCAAACAATATGGTGAGCAGTACAAAAATGAGTGTCTGCAAGCAACAGTGAAGCATGGTGCTTCAAGTTTGAGTTGAAAGTTGGGGATTTGGTCAGAATGAATGGTCTCCTCAGTGTTGAGAAGTACAGGCTCCAAATGTATTCTGCAGCATGAGCCCAAACACACAGCAAAAGTCATTAAGAACAATCTTCAGCTATCTTCACCTTGATAATGACCCCACAGAGGTTAAGTAGCTGGGACTCCCCGAGAGTCAGTTAGAATTGAAGAACCCTCTTGGAGAGCCGAAATATCTTCGAGTATCTTGAACCAAGTCCACTTGTCCTTGATTTTAACCCACTTTGGATAACTTGGACATAATTTGATTTGGACTAGTTTGAATTCTGACCATAAACATCCTCCATAGCCCCTTGACCCTGAGATCATACTCAATGCAGATGAATCTCCGTGGTCAAATGTATTGCCGCTTTCCTCCATATTACTGTGATAACAAGAGCATTTTACAGCTTTTACAATGTAGTATTTCCCCCACTTTAGGTATGTCTCCTGGCACCAACAAAGCCTGTCCTCTCCTGGTACTCAAGACTCCAATGCCAACCACAGGCCCAGCCAAAAGACTCCCAGCACCATCCCAAGTGGTTAGAGTGCCAAACGGCAAAATCCCTCCACCCCACCAACAGCTTTCTAACACAGCTGGAACCTCCTCCTGCCAGTCTGCTGCAGCAAAAATACTCACTGCGCCTTCTACATCCCCACGGCCTGCCTCACAGACCCTGACACCAATTCCAGGACAAGTTACACCCAGTTCTAGCTCCGGAGCGGTTTTAAAAAATGTTTGCAATTCTATAAATCAGCCCTCAGAGCATCACCCCACCACCACCACCACCACCTCTTCTTCAATGCCAACTTCATCCATCTCTGCCGCCAGTATATCTCAAGTCCCCAGTACTGCGCCATCCTGTGTTGCATCTTCCAGTTTAACCACCTCTAGCAGCTCCTCCACCCGCTCTGTGTCACCACTCTCCACCCCTGCCACAGCATTTCATGCCAGGTTTGGTCGCACCAGCAAATATTCCACAAAAGACAGTCCTAGGATGTTTGGCATCAAGTGCGTAGTGGACTTTGAGAGGATCTATCGCTACCTGAGTGTCATCCACAAACCGAATGAGGAGTGTAATCTTACCCCCATGGGTGAGTCATATTGGCATCTTTTTAACTGACTTTTAACAGTCTGTGACCCAGATTAAGGCCTTTGTGTTTTGCCTTTTTTCAACATCCCCAGCACAAACCTCAGTTTATGTCTGTCACTCAATAAAGATGTCAATACACTATTATGGGGGGATATTAGCCCGTAAAACAAAACAAAAAGAAAATACTGAACTTTTTCTGAAACCAGCACTACCATGATCTTGAAAGAAAAAGTCCACATCTAAAGTTGCCATTTGAAGTCATTTGAGGCTAGAAGTTAATGAGTTGAGCCCATTTTTTGGGTAGTGTTCATGGGCATTTTTGGCGAGGAATTGTTATTTTTCCCTTGCCGATGCCCCTTGACATGATAGGCACGCATTCTTCCTGGTTCTGTAGGAGATGTTTGTGGAGGGGGAGACATCAATAATAGTTTACCATGGTATTTGGTTTATTTCGCATGCTATTTATTTCCATCCTATACTATTCTACAGTAATAGTCTGTTTATTTTAGCTAGAATAAGCTATTTACTAAATACCTTGAAGAGTGTCCTAGTGTGCAAAAACAATAGATCTGCAAAATCTCATTTTTCTGCTCTGTTGCCTACTCAACCCATCAAAGATATTTTCCTCTACCTCTTCACTTTCAAAAATCAGCTCAAAAGCCTCAGCTGTAATATAATTCTTCTTTGCCATATCTTTGTATCTTTTTTCTGTCAATGCAGTAACTTCGACAACTTCTCTTCTTTTGAGCCCATTACAAAAAGCAAAGTCTCGAAATTAATGAAACCCACAGGGGCCAAAAGGAGTGTCTGATTCATAAACATGACTTTTCTCTGTATTGCACCAACAAAGATGGTGGATGAGAATTGATCAATAAACATACAGAAAGAATGGGCAGTGCCCAGGCAAAGGGAGAGACCTTTGTCTGAGCTGAGGTGGAGCAGGTGAACAGTTTCAGGTTTCTGGGAATCAACATCATAGAGAACATGGTCATCTCACATCTCCACGCTGGTGAAGAAAGCTCAGAAATTACTGTATTATTTAAGGAAACTTAAGAAGGCTAAAGATTTAGGCTTTAGATTTGTGCTTTTACTTTGCATAGAAGACCCAATCAGGAAGCCAGATGCGTCCTTTTACCTGTCTGCACTAAAACGCAACGGGAGGTGCAAACATAGCAAAAGGTCTGTGTTTTAAAATGAAAACGTAGTGGTGTGGATCTAGCTGCAGAGAGCAGATCATGTATTCTGTTGTGCTGCTCAGTCCCCTTCAGTGGAGACAGAAAACCTTTAAATAATTCCCACTGAAGCAGGTATTGATTCCTGTCCGCAGCCAAGGCTCTGCTTTATCAGACGTAATTATCGACTGAAATGCTAATATTGGAACAATAAAATACATTTCTCATTTATCAGACAAAACAATATCAGCCACTGAAATATTGTGCATCCCTAATATATTTCTAACTGTTATATTTCTGGAGTTATTTATAAGACATTTCCCACCACTGCAATTAAATGAATTAATTTCCCTAATATCTTCCAGAGAGTGCTATTGTGTTGGACCTGTTGATGTCTCTCCCAGAGGAGCTTCCGTTGCTGGACTGCAACAAACTGCACAAACATCTGGTCCAGGTATAACTGGCTGTACAGTAATAAGTTGCTTACTGGCTACAGTAAACGGATAAAATATTGAATTTTAAATATGAATTAAAACCTTTGGTGCATGGTTGGGCCATTAGTTCTACTGCCTTCATGAGCCAACAATTTGGTCTCTGGTCTGTCAAGTCAACGTAAAGATGTGTCTGGAAAATCCAGTTGCTCAGTGTGTGTGTTTTCTAAATTAGTAGCATAACAGTTTTAAAGGTAGAAGAAATGGAACATTGACTGGATGGATCATAAAGTTAGTTTTATTCTCAGGTATGCAGGTTTTGTTCTTTTTAAGTAAATCATTTACAGTAGCTAACTCAGAGCTCAGTCTATTTGTAAATTTGGCAAATCAGATGCCTTTTTATTTAATTAGTTATAAATGTGTTCCTCCTCCACTTACATTTGGGCTATATGAGTGTAGCAGAAATAACAAAGTAAAGGAGATGATTGAACTATTCAGATCAACATGCAAAACTAGCAACTACACAACATTTAATACTAAAACTACAAAAGTTTGCCTGACCAGTCCCTGGAAGCCCAGGAAGGCCTTGCTCTGTGAGCTCCATGTCCGCAACTCGGACTTGCAATAGAATGTACAAGCCCACACGAAGAGCCAGATTGTACAAATTGTGAGGTGAGGTCGCCTCAAAAGAGTGACCTGTGCAGACATAATCTCTCCAGCAGAGGGCAGCATGAGTCCATAAGTAGGTTTTTGTTCAAAAAGGAATATATTTTCACTACCGTCTGGTGATTTGTATCAAATTTCATACACTGAATCTGGATCTCTAGTGGATGCCAGAGATGAGGACTCGAGTCCGACTTAAGTCGCACACACAGTGACTTCAGACTTAACTTGAGACTCGTCCTCGAAGACTTCAGACTCGACTCGGACTCGAGGTGCCGGACTCGTGAACAGTGTTTATTTTTAGGAAATGTCTGATGAGCTTGCTGTTATTCCCCTCCCTTCGTTACCTATAACCCACCTACATAACATGTAGTATATATTAATATAATAAAAAAATTAACGTCTGCTGCAGGTTACTGGTTTATTGTTGATCATGTAACATTATAGTTTTATTTAGTTATAACGTTACACTGGTTTGACAGTCTGGGGTGTGTTGACTTACAGTAGTTTATAAGCTGTCATTAGTTGTAGACGCATTGTTCATTAGGATACATGGTTGTGCTCTGTGAAAAACATGTTACAGGTTTATTGTTGATCACGTAATGTTACAGTTTTATTTAGTTAACTGCATTGCACATTACATGGTTAAGTGAAAAACGGGTTACAGTTAGAGAATTCCTTGCGATGCAGTCTGGATTGAACGCATCAGGTGATACAACATTCATTATAGCCACGAGTGGCTTGAGACTTGACTTGGACTCTAGCTCAAAGACTTGTGAGCTTCTCTGGTGGATGCAAATAGCAAACAAAAAATGTGTCCAGTTAATTTTGTAAAAATATGTAACACCACCCCTAATCTGTGCATTCACACCAAGTGCATTTCAGTCAGTAAGTAGTTACAGTAATACCTACTTACTGAGTGAAGCTTTTATCACCAGCACTTGAGTTGAGTCCAGCATTTTCTGGAAGCTGTATGTATCACTACAGACCTGGTACACACTGAACTTGTAAAAGTATTGGTACAAACATTTTTTGGTAATTTTCTAGCAGAATTAGGTATGAATTAACCTCAACAGCCCTTTTTCTGTCTTCAGGTGTACCAATGTCTCTCATCCCCTGCTGACTCCAAGATTGCAAGAGAAATGTTAAAAGACCTGAAGGGAAGATTCTGTGCTCAGACCGAGGCACCAAGCTGTCAAGACGGCACCAGAACAAACAGTCAGCAGAATGCAGCTGGGACTGCTGACAGCAGTGATACCACGGACAGTGGAGTGCAGAAACTGCAGTCAGAGGAAGCTGAGTGCCAATCATCAGGGAACAATAACACATCCAACCCATCAGGAGATGCAGATGTGATGGGACTCTGCCCCCCCCTCAACCCTTTTATGGTGCCACTGAAACTGTTGATGCGCAGATAGATCAGGGTTCAAAATTTAGAATGTAATTGTTTATTGAGCATGCACTAAACCTACGTTCTATAATAATACATTATTTTTATACCCATTCTAGAGTTGAGAACCAAATTATTTGGTTAGAGGTTACTGGGCTTGGGACAGAACCTTAGTATCTACCAGAATCTCAACCATTGAAAGTTGGAATGAGATGTCTGGTCAGATTCATTGTATTGTTGACTTATTTTTTGATTGGATAGTTTCTTGTTTAAATCAGAATTTATTCAATTTTACACTTATTTATTTCCTGTTCATCTGCTTTTGTTAAGACAACATTAAACTGATGCATAAACTGACCTCATAAAATGTTTGTGTGTATATAAATTCTCTTGAAATCCTCTGCAACCAACGTTAGTGCAGTGGGCCCTGGGTTCCTCTTGGTGCAGGACAATACCCAGCCTCACATGGCCAGCGTGTGTAGTGACTGACCTGACCCTCACGTTCCCCAGACCTGAATCTATTTGAGAACCTCTGGGATAAAGGTGCATACGAGGCCGCCAAGCAGCACCACAGACAGTCCAGGAGATCACTGATGCCCTGATCCAGGTCTAAGAGGAGCTCTCCCAGGACACCATCCGCCATCTCATCAGGAGCGTCCCCAGACGTGAGGAGCTAATTACCTGGCCAGATGTTTTCTGATTAGGTGATCATGAAAGGCCTCTTCCTTTTCTCTCACTTGGGTGGGACCTGGGACTTGTTTTTGTTGCTGCTGCTGCCTCCATCTCTGCTACAAGTTCTGTTGTTGTGGCGCTCTGGAGGCTTTATGTGATCTCCTCAGTGCCTTGTGTTATGCAGTGTTGCTTTGCTCATCATCCTATGGGATGCATCACAGGCATATTTGCGTTTCAGCTGCCACAGGATGACGTGCTACATAAAAATATAGACTTTATAAGACGACTGCTAGCACCTCTGAACGAATTATACAATGTACAGTAAAACATTAAGGCTAAATTGGACCAGGGAGGTGTAGTTGGGGCTGTCTTCCTTGATTTGAAGAAAGCCTGTGATGCAGTTAATCATGAGGTTTTTATTACAAAGCTAACAAAGTTAAATTTTTTACCCAATGTAATCAAATGGATACAATCATACCTTACAGATAGAAAACAATGTGTTCGCATAGATCATAAAATTACACTGAACAAAATTATAAACGCAACACTTTTATTGCCCCCATTCATCATGAGCTGAACTCAAAGATCTAAAACTTTCTCTATCTACACAAAAGGCCTGTTTCTCTCATATTGTTCACAAAACTGTAAAAATCTGTGTTTTGTGAATTTAATGTTAATTTCTCTACCATAAGCAATCTCCCAAGGCGTTTCAGAGAATTTGGAAGTATATTCAACCGGCCTCACAACCGCAGACCACGTGTAACCACACCAGCCCAGGACCTCCACATCCAGCATCTTCACCTCCAAGATCGTCTGAGACCAGCCATCCGGACAGCTGCTGCAACAATCGGTTTACATAACCAAAGAATTCCTGCACAAACTGTCAGGAACCGTGTCAGGGAAGCTCATCTGCATGCTCGTCGTCCCCGTCGGTTCTCGACCTGACTGCAGTTCATCGTCGTTACTGACTTGAGTGGGCAAATGCTCACATTCGATGGTGTCTGGCACTTGGGAGAGGTGTTCTCTACACGGATGAATCCCGGTTTTCACTGTACAGGGCAGATGGCGTCATGTGGGTGATTGGTTTGCTGATGTCAACGTTGTGGATCGAGGAGCCCATGGTTTCGGTGGGGTTGTGGGATGAGCAGGAGTGTGTTATGGAGAACGAACACAGGTGCATTTTATTGATGGCATTTTGAATGTACAGAGATACCGTGACAAGATCCTGAGGCCCATTGTTGTGCCATTCATCCATCAATTCATGTTCCAGCATGATGCAGCACAGCCCCATGTTGCAAGGATCTGTACACAATTCCTGGAAGTGGAAAACATCCCAGTTTTTGCATGGCCAGCATACTCACCGGACATGTCACCCATTGAGCATGTTTGGGATGCTCTGGATCAGCGTATACGACAGCGTGTTCCAGGTCCTGCCAATATCCAGCAACTTGGCACAGCCATTGAAGAGGAGTGGACCAACATTCCACAGGCCACAATCAACAACCTGATCAACTCACTGTGTGAGGCAAATGATGGTCACACAAGATACTGACTGGTTTCCAGACCCCTCCCGGACCCCCCCCCCCAATACACTAACTGCACATTTGGCCTTTTATTGTGGTCAGCCTAAGGTACAGATGCTGTCTGATCAGCATCTTGATATGCCACTCCTGTGAGGTGGATGAATTTTCTCAGCAAAGGAGAAGTGCTCACTGATTTTGACAGATTTGTGAGCAATATTTGAGAGAAATAGGCCTTTTTTATGTACATAGAGAAAGTCTTTGATCTTTGAGTTCAGGTCATGATGAATGGGGGCAAAAACAAGTGTTTGTAATTTTGTTCGGTGTAGTTAAGTGTTACGACCCCCCTGTTGGTCTAGGGGTGTGGGGGCCATAAACATATAGGCACAACTGGTAGATCTTAAACAAGGTAACGTTTATTGGTAACAGAAGAGATGTAGACAGGTAACAAAAAGAACAAAAGGAGGGTGGACGAGGGTGCTGCGAAAATAACAAACCGAGTTAAAATAAAAAGGTCCTCAAAAGGAGGCCTACACCTATCTACCGTTTTAAACAGGGTTGAATCTTACTACAAAAAAAAACACAAAGAGCACAGCAACCCCACTTCACCTGGTGAAACTAACAAAATAGCAAACAGAACAATAAGTGAACTTCTCCACTGCACTCAAATGTGGAGCTAACATTCAAAGGTATGCAAATGTTTACCTAAGCACAATGTACAGCTAATAGGCAAGGAAGGTGGATAGTTCCACTACACACAAAGTACAACAGACAGGCTATGCAGTCAATACCAGCGGCACACAAGTCAACAGGCGGTGACAAGCTGCCTGGAGCAACAGCTGGACTCTCCTTATGAGCCGGAGGTAATTAACGTGGTGATGAGCCATTGGTTGAGTGGAAAACAGAGGAACCAATGGGCGGTACAGCTGTCAGCACCCCAGAAACCAGGAAGTAGGCGGGTCTTCATTCCCCAGGGACACAGCCTACTTGGTAGAGATGAGACAGGGAAAAGAGGAAACACAAGGGTGACAGCGACAGCCGTGACATAAGAAACTCGTGTTTACACCTCAATACAACCGAATGTATGTTCTTCTCAAAATCTGCAAATAGAGATTTAGACCCAGAGGTTGTAGCAGGAAGAGGACAGTCAGGAGCCTAGCGCATGAGTTTTAAATATTTATTATAGACACACAACTTGTATTCAGATCACAAGTTTAAAAAGTTGTTAAACATAATCAAATTTAATTTTGCAATTTTCAGACACATTAGGAATCATTAAACTACAGAGGCCTCAAAGTTGTACATCAATGCCATGATCCTCTCACATGAACTACTGACTGACCAGCTGGACACAGACAGGTAGGACCATATTACAGCTAGAAACAATTTATAACAGGCTTTGAAACATTGGATAAAAAGTCAAATGTTGTTGAAAATGTTTTAATAAGTATGTTTCAGGGAAAATAGGATCAAATTTGCAAATATCTCACTTGTGTGTAAAATGCCCCCCCCCCCCCCCCCCCCCCCCCACCAAATAAATTCATTTAACAAAATCCTAACTCATTTACCAGAGGGCTGTTTCACAAAAGCAGATTTTAGAAATCCAGGATAACAGAAAAAGCTAGGCTTAACCTAGTGTGGTCAGTGCATCCTGGCCTTATCCATTTCACAAGGCCAAACTAGGCTGAGGAGGAGCGACTATGTCAAGCCATGTGTAAGTTATTCCGATAAATGGGCGCGAGACCACACGGTCGATCACAGATTTATTGATGCTGAAATGGAAAAGACGTGTGCAGCATACTTTGCACACAGTGAGTAACAGCGAATGAAGAAGGGTTACGATGAAAAAAAGCACATATTAAAAAAAAAGAAAGAAAAAAAAAAACGAAAATAACACGACCGCAGTATTAAAACAGCAAGAAAAGCGTGGTAAACAATATAGAGGACCAACTGAATGAGTAAGTAGCTAACATCACTGCCCTTAACTGAAACGGTCATAATTATGTTACATTCTTTGTTTAAAAGTGGTCGAGACATAAGGGCTCAGATTAGGGGTGTGATGATACACTTGATTTACGAGATGTGATGATGCACAATTCTGTGTTCATGAGAATAAGACGAGAAAAATATTTTAACATTATTTTAATAAAGTAATATTTAATGCTGAAATATCTGAGTGGGGATTAAACACTTAATTTACTGACTTCTATAGAAATATTCTGCACCAATTTATGGTGGAAATGTCTTTATTTATATAAAAGGAAACAAAATTCAGCTGTCAGGTAACGATTCAAAATACAAAAATATAATGCATTTTATCAGTAGCAGTACTTTTTTGGACAAGGCGCATTTGTTCCTTCTATGTTTGCATTGCATTCGATGTTTTTCTTATTGTGCAGATAAACCTTTCTTAACTCGTGCTGTTTTCTTGTGGTTAGTTGAAGTTACAGTCGCAAGGATGCAACTTTTACTAGCGGCCAAAACAGTGTCAGGTGGATCAATATATTTGACCGTCACAACCTGAGCGAAATGACTCGTTTCACTATCAGAATGTGATCCATTCGGTCGATAACATTTGAAAAGGCTACACCAGCCGCACGTTTACAATTTCCCCATTCACATTAGCGGAGCGCTAAACCGGGAGTTAGCCTGCTCGGCTGGCAAAAGTCAGCACAGTGGACGCTATTGCGCTACTGCCGACTAGCGTTTGGGGATGTAACTGCAGAATGACGGGGACACCGACACACAAGTATATATGCATGGCTACCTGCGTAGCCTACGGCGTAGCTACGCATGTTGACCTCGCAATGCTTCCGAGTCGACGGGAGGTACCCCGTGCTTTGAAGTAACATTTACCCTACGCAGGAGTATAAATGGGCCTTTAAGCTTGATTTATACTCCTGCGTAGGGTCTACGTGCATACTGTGTAGTAAATGTTACTTAAAAGCGCGGGGTACCTGCGGGGTAGTTACATTTTTGAGGAGGTGCACGTCAGGTGATGGCGTAGCCTCTGCGTTATGGCGAGTGGATAGTGCCACGGATAACCTACCAAAGTAGACCATCGTGTGACAGCTACATGTGGCTAGGCTACTCCGTCGCCAGTGCAAAACGTCGTGGACAAGCTCGTCGCCGCCAGAATTGAATTTTTTCACTCAAACTAATTCTTTTTTTTTTTTTTATTGGCAGTTGGCAAACTAGCCAAGAGGTGCATTACCGCACCGGGGTGAAGTTAGTTTAATAGTCAACATTTGTCGGTTTTCGCGCCTGTTAGATTCAATAGCTCCGTGTCAAAATCTCCATTTCTCCCAGTTTTGGGATATAATGGAGAGCTAATTCGGGCAGAAGTTTCACAGCTGTGATCACCTCAAAATCGCTTAAGATAACGACGCAGTCCATAGCGCAATGCACTGAATGTTTGTCAGATGCGCCTGTCGCTGTAGGGGGAGTTATAGACCGTCTGCAAATTGCAACACATCAATTTCAATCCTCAATAACTTTTTTGTTTTTCAACATAAAAATCTCAAACCATTGCTAATATAACTAGTGACCCCCCTCAAACATTTCACACCTGTACGTTTGTAAACAAACATGAAAATAAATTAGTACATTAAATTCTTAATTATGCAAATTACAATTGAACAATTTCAATAGCTTGCTCATTGTTTAATATATTGGCACCAAATCACCTCTCATCTCTCCTGCGCATCCTCTCACAACTTTCACACCTGTTAGTTTCTGAAAAAAGCCCTTAGGGAATCCCTTAACACCATTATCAGAGACCCATTGCCTGATCGCCCAGCTGTTATTTGTGGAAAAGCCTAGCAAATCACTGGAAATGTGATTTCTGCAAAATGATAGAGGTAAATCATTCTTTTAAATGGATTACAAAACCTAAATGTTTTGCATGTTCAGTAACAATAGCCTTAGAAAAATAACTCGCAAGGAATAATCAGGCATATTTTTCAAATCTGAGGGCCCCTAGGCACAAACACCTCAATCATTACAACTTATGTTGGATGTTGAGTGTATGTGGCTTTGGAAGTAGAGCGGTTGCCTGTTAATCAGAAGATTGGTGGTTCAATCCCCGGCTCCTCCAAGCTACCTGTTGAAGTGTCCTTGGGCAAGAATGATTGCCCACCAGTGTGAATGTTACTTTCTGTTTGAGCACTTAGGCTCAGGGCCCATCCACACTACTGCGCTTTAGTTAACAAAGGAAAATTAACATGAATACAGTCTCTATCCACACCAGCGTAGCCTATTAGCTGCGTTTTAGAGTTGATCTCCGTGCATTAAAATGACTGAAAACGCACATCTGCTGGCCGTTCAAGTACACTGGGAATGCGCGTGCCGGTGTAAACCTGAAGCAGATGGTCTCTTCCGTAGTTACAGAAGATTTGGCGAAAGAATAAAGAAATGCAGACGAAGAATTAGACCAGATTTATTTTTTCCATGCACCAATAATGAGCTGGGACTGTGGCGGCGACAGAGTCGTCGCAAAGTAAACGGCGACATGCACATTACAAGTGTAGGCAGATAAGTGTTAGTTGCATGGTACAGAATATTTTAGTCAACTCAAAAACTGTGTCGGTAGCATCGTGTTTCTGCTTTGCATGACTTATAAGACCCAATGAGAGAGCTGAGCGTGAGCGTCTGCGTCATCGTTTCTAAAGTCTTCCGTTTTGGCCCGTCTTCACTAAAACGCTCTCCAGAGTTTTGAAACGCAAAAAGGGGTCGGCAGCGTTTCCAAACTTCTCTGTTTTAGGTCTTCGTTTTCACCGTTTTAGTCTGGACGGGAGGTGCAAACGTAGCAAAAGGAAAAGGTCTCTGTTTTAATTTAAAAAACACACTAGTGTGGATGGGGCCTCAGTGTATGAATGTGAGTGAATGGTGAATGCGATATAGTGTAAAAGCGCTTTGAGTGGTTTATACAAATAGAGCATTTACATTGTAGAGGACTACAAGTTACTGGGAGTACACATTGACAATAGCGCCAAGAACACTTAAGGGCCAGAGCCATATGTCAAAGTATTTCTGATTCTGATTCACATCTTGAAGCATCTTATGATTGAGTGCCGATGGAGAACGACTGTAACAGTACATCACCTGTCCATAATCTGTTGTATGTTCATAATTTGTTACTTCAAAATCTAAAACATTATGTATCACCCAATAGTTAGTTGTAGATTTTTCTTATTTGAGTGTTCTACTTTAATTTTCCATCTGTCTTTATCAATCTATGGTACTGAATGTTAACTATCATTATTGTTGTAATATTTGATGTCAGTACATGTTCACTGTTTTCTGGATTGCTTCCTATAGTTATTTGTAACTCGTTGTTTGCCCACAGGTCTGTTAGAGCTCACAACTGGAGATAAAGCAGACTTGAGGAACCAGCTGACACTGGGATACTATTCCAGTACATACAACCAGACATTAATTGATGCACTTCAGCATGTATTTTATTTAGGCTATGTATTTTGATTAGTAAGGGGGAAGCACATTATGTGGTCAGTACAACATCTTATAGTAAGTGTCAATGGTATAGTCATCAAGACTAATGAGTTACTACTTTGTGCTAATGAAATCTTCCTGATTGCAGAATGCACTGTTTAATGTCTATGCATTGTGTACATACTACTGTATCTACCAGTTTTGACCAGTGTTCATTTTGCTAATGTCGCATTGCACCCATGGATTTTGAATTGGATTCATTCCTTGGAGTTAATTAATGTAAAATTTTCTAACATTGTAATTGTGCATATGTGAGTCCCTAATCTCGCCTCCCAACATGGTTAGTTCAAGGCCTCGTTCAACCTTGGCGATTGATGTTATTGTTTATAATGACAAGTAACATTTATAACACATGGTTTTAACAAAGTTAAATATTAGTTTTTTTCTGATACTTTGCATGTGTGAGCATAACATTAACTGTCACATCCAATAGATCCAGCAACTGCAGGCAGTGTGTGTATGTTGTAGTGTTGGCTTGATGCACAATGTGCATTAAACTGGATTGTTTAAATCAGAATTCGTTATTATTGATTTCAAATTATTTACTGATAAAAATGTATTTCTCTGAAAACATTCTGTTTACTACATCACACTCAATCTCAGAAAGCAAACATACCGCCATGCCCACATACACATCAAATGAGGTGGCAATGGTGCAATGGATAAGACTATGCCTTTGGTGTGAGAGACCCGGGTTCATTCCCCCACTGTGACCCTTCCACCATTGTGTCCCTGAGCAGGACACTTAACCCCAGTTGCTCCAGAGGCGTGCGACCTCTGATATGTATAGCAATTGTAAGTCGCTTTGAAGTGTCAGCTAAATTAATAAATGTAAAAGTTTAAACACTCAGCCCAAGGCCAGACAAGGGCCTGTAAAACTCTCATCAAAAATTAATACGATGTCAAAATGTTATGAACAAGGCTGTATTACATTTTGTTCAGTTAATAGTCTATATAATCTGCTAATTAAAAGTTTGTGCAATTTAACTACAGAACTTCAAGTTAGTTCAAAATTTCTGCTTATATTCTAGTGTATTTGTAGCACATTACAAAGTCTATGGCTCCATCTAGTGGATGGAATCTGCAATAGCCTTTCCTTCCAGAAACTTTGTTAGCGTTGGACCTTGTCTTTTATTAGGCTGCAAAAACTCAATTAATTGTGGGGTTTACCTATTTAAATATTACACTGATTGTGTTTTTACATTTATTTGTTAATAGATTACTATGGCTAAAACTTCAAAAATATAACTGGTAATATTTGGAATTTAATTGACTAGCCAATAGGCCATGAAATGATGCTACATTTTTGCATTATAGATATCATAGACAACTTGAACTTGAAGTTCAAGCCTCCCATCCTTCAATTGTTAACTGGGATAATATATATTTTCCCCATATTTGATGCTGCCATAAATGTTTTGTAAAATGTTAACCATTTTAAAAAGACAGTGGGAGGCACTTTAACTGGTAGAGGGGTGGTGCTGCAAATTAAAACATGAGAACAAATCAAAAGCATCAGAACAGCCTCAAACTTTACTAAACAACTGTAGCTGGAAATGGCAATGGTAGACATCTCCATATAAAAAACACGCAAAGCAACAAAATGAATATTATTCAACATATAGCTGAGCTTTTTACAGAAAATATTCAGATGTAACCCCCAATGTAATCAAAAATATTTTAATAAGCAATTGTGATTTAATTACATATTTTTCCAGTAGGCCTAACTGTAACAGATAACACATTTATTTTGTAATTAAATTACTTGACTAAATTGCATGTAACTAGTTACTCCCCAACACTGCCTGTTGTTTGTTTACAGCTGAACATTAAATGGTCTTCTTGGTTTAGAATCATGGGAGCTTTATATTATGAGCATTAACAATAAACTATACAGAGTGGGAAATTACGTTCATATCATTTTATAATATTATAATATTATGCTGGTTTCTCTTAGCGTAGCATCCCGATGGAAAATGAAGAACTTCACTGAGAGTCTTAAGATTTTTAATTTGCTGTCTTGTACTTCCACAACAATGTAATTGCAAAAAAAAAAAAAGAAATGTGCAGACATAAGGCAACCTAGTATGTTATAACTCCTTTAGGATTACATTGATTAGTAACGCATTAGCATGATCAAAATAATCCAAATCATTGTGCAGAAATATATATTTAAAATACCAAAAATAACCAAATAAAGGCAATAGCCTATAACAAATTAGCCTACAGTTAATAATGGAAACTGAATAAGCGTGAAACACAGCTCTAATGCTTGAATGATTCATTTTATAAGTAACTGTAGGCCTAATACAACCATTTTCACATTGTGGGGAAGTGAAAGCATTATCTTCTTCAGTGGAATTTTATAGGACAAAATAATGAGTGACTGTCAGCGCCGGAGAATGAGAGGCAGGTCGGCTGTCAGGTAACAGTCACTGGACTGACATTATATAGCTATTTTGTTAATTATGTAACATTTAACAAAGCATAACGTTATTACAGCGCAGTGATGTTGTGCTAAGTTTTAGTTTTAACACAGCCGCACCGTAACTTTAGTCCTGCTAGTGTTTAACATTACAGCCAACAGCTGATGAGAGTTGTTCTGGGTCCGCTCCACTTAAGAGCCCTGACAGGGTTCTACCTGGAGCCGAATTACCTCAGAGGTCGTCTCCTCTCCCAAACAAACAGACCCGGTCATTAAAACATTAACACACAGCCACGTAGCAACGTTAGCGTTAGCCATGTAAACAGCTAACAGCTGATCCAGGTCCGCCAGAGAACGCAACGTAACTTTTCCTTTCTATTTCCCAACAGAGCCGTGCTGTTTCACAGCTCGTGACTGGTGAACAACCTGCAGTGTCTGAGAGCGATGTGCTCATGTGTGTTTCTCTGTCTGCAGAATCCGGACCTGATGTGGCCCACTCTGCGTTCAGAACTACCAAACGTCTGCGTTTATGTGTTTATTTCTCTCTTTGTTCCTCTCTTTGTGCTGGAGTTCTTTAAGAACTTGGTGGCTTGATCCAGATTATTATTAAATTGGTTGAATTTTAATAAGAGTGTGTTTATTCATATAGTGTATCAAGCTTATTACTTCAATATATTTACTGCAAATCTGATATTAATATTTTACTCATGGATAGGGACGTTAGGCTCCTGTATGAATGAGCACTTTAGAGATAATGATAGTAATTATATGTTATATATCAGCCTTTATATGGCTATTTGAGAACGGCGCTGTTTTTTAATCGCCCACTAGAGGGCTGCAGCGCCACAATAACCAGCCTAGTTCAAATCATAGACTGTATATAAGAAATGGACGTAGTCATCGTGACGTCACCCGATGGTTTGTGGACTGCCATTTTGAAGCCTTGAGTTTGGCCGATAAGGCACCGCCATGTCGACTTTTTGCAACCAAGAAGTGCCCGGAAGTGACGATACGGCGGAGCTAACGGCCATGTGCGGAGCTTGCTAAGCTAGGTGCAGCTGTAACTCACATTAACTGTCATTTTAACAGGGCTGATAACTCTGTCTAGCGAACAACAGTCTTAAAACTAAATGTACTCACCAGAGAAAGAGAACAGCCGACTCCTAATAAGCTTTTTCAATGGTGCTGGTTAAATTTACACAGTGCCGAGGGTATGACTAATATATATATATATATATATATATATATATATATATATATATATATATATATTTTCAATAGTGGCTTACATGGCTTTTCAATCAGTCTCTGTAGGATGATATTGAGATAGTGTACAAAAGTTTCTCCACATCACCGCAGCAAATATAAATCGTTATCATGTTGGAATGACTGTGGCCAAGACTCACTTGTCTTTGTACTCCTCACCTGGTTGCCACCACACACGCTTGACACCATCTGAACCATATAAATTTATCTTGGTCTCATCAGACCACAGGACATGGTTTCAGTAATCCATGTCCTTAGTCTGCTTGTCTTCAGCAAACTGTTTGCGGGCTTTCTTGTGCATCATCTTTAGAAGAGGCTTCCTTCTGGGACGACAGCCATTCAGACCAATTTGATGCAGTGTGCGGCGTATGGTCTGGGCGCTGACAGGCTGACCCCCCCACCCCTTCGACCTCTGCAGCAATGCTGGGAGTGAGGGGTGTACTCACTTTTGTGAGATACTGTACGTAGCCTACTTAACCATAGTAGAAGCACAAAAAGCAACGACAACTGAACAAATTCACAAAATCTGAACAAGTCAGCAAAATCAGGCAGGCAAAACACTCTTATTCTGAAATTCTTCATGTGGATGTAGCCAAGCGGAGCGAAACAGGCTCACAGAAAGCTGTTATGCAGTGGCTAACACACATGTCTTTGGTGTAAGAGACCTGGGTTCAAACCCCGACTGTGACACATCCACCAATGTGTCCCTTAGCAAGACACTTAACCCCTAGTTGCTCCAGAGGCGGGCAACTTCTGACATACTTAGCAATTATAAGTCGCTTTGGATAATAGTGTCAGCTAAATGAATAAATGTAAACGTAAATACAGCTAACATTAAATGGTCAGCGAGCAAAACCTTCCTCATCTTCTCCCCGTTTTCTTCTATCTGACCGCTTTAGCTGCTGCCGACGTCTCTCTGTCTGTCATAGAGCGGCCTGAACACCAGCATTTCTCCCAGTGCTCCAGTGGCGAGTCCGACTATATTTAGAACGATTAGCGGCGGGCGGGGGATTACGGTAGGTTGTTGTCTTAAATGTTACTGGCACACTGCTCATAAATTATTTTTCTCATTGCACATCTGTTTTTAGGGGCATATGCGAGAGCCCGGTGTGGCCGGAAATAATGAGCAGACTGCAGCACACACAAGAGAAGAGAGCATTACACAATTTCTCTTTTATTAAATCGCACACTTTTTGAAATGTGATTAAGTACAACACTTTAATTACTGTCTTATACGAATAACAAATCTTTTTAGATGTATTTACATGATAAATAAATGTATCATTATCATTAAAACATATTTCATTGAGTCTACAACACTGAATTTGGAAAAGGTTGTTAGGGACTCCATCTGTGTCCCTATAAGACTAATGGCCAAGGTTGGGTGGGTGTCGATGCAGGGTTTGAAAAATGTAAACCATTGTCCATAATTCCTAATGACGGGCCAGCCACTCCCCAATCCCTGAACCAAACCCTTACCATTTGGTTCTGTCTTCTTCTGGGTTTTAGCTACCAATTCTGACAAAGTTAGACCATAAATGTTTCGGGCCCACAAAGCTCATGTCTGGTGGTGAGAGAAACAGTGTGTTTACCCTGTGCCTTGAAGTTACTGTGGTCCTGTCTGAAGGTGTGTGTTGGACTCCTGAGCTGCAGAAGAGTCAGGTAGCCATGTTCCCTCACCTCCACCTTCTCCTCTTCCTGCTTCCACACAGTCACTATGATCTGACGTCACACAGAGGCAGACAAACTCACAACCGGACCAGACAGTTATACTGCATTCCAATATACTGTAAATATATAAAGTAATGTGTAAAAGCTTTGTGGTGTGGAAAAATGCTGTAAAGTATGAATGCTTTCAAAAATATACATGTTAACAGATCATATTTATAAATTCACACAATGCAAAGTGAGTAAAATCAAAATCAAATTAGTATTTGGTGTGACCACCTTTTTCCTTTAAACAGCATCAGTTCTTCTAGGTACACCTGCACATAGTGTAAAACTTTGATTAATAGCCTGGGCTTTACTTGCAAAAATTGCTGAATTGACCCTGCCTATATTTGGGACAGGCGTCTATATGGGACTGAAATCAAACTGTTTCAACCAGTATGAATATTACTTGTACAAAAATCATATCAAATCATTCATTTGATCTAGCTCCTCCAACTGACAGCTTAATCGCTTTTATTTTGTAGGCAGCAAGGTAATGAAAACAAGCATACCCAACAACACAGAGCAGGATGCAGAGAAACATGTGGCAGAAATTAGCAGACAGTTAGCAATGGACTTCATGTGACAGTAATGTTATTCCCAGGACAGGATTATTTTTTATGAAAAGCTGTTTTGATTCTTTTAATCAGTGGATCCTTACAGACTAAAGGAATATAAATAATGGTGGAATAGACACATTACAAACTTAAGTGCGTGTCAAAATCAGGGAGGCAGTCTGGCTCTGGAGCTGTGGAGTCTGGATCTGTGGCTGCGGGTCACCACAGAAGGACTGTGGGGTTCTCCAAGATGTTTGGAATGACCTACCTGCAGAGTTCATTCAAAAACTATGAACAAGAACTGATGCTGTTTGAAGGCACACAAAAGGTGCGCTTTGTTTTGTTTTGTTTTTGTGTGTTAATTCAGTTTTCAGCTGTGATTCACGGTGCTCTTTCACCAGGGAGGAGCTCATGAACATCAGGGGAACAACTCCAGCGGATTTTATTCCCACTTTTCTTGCTTCATCAGTGAAATTATTGGACATTTTGGTGAAGGGCTCGCTCGCTGTCGTTCTTGCTGTGAAGCGCCGCAGGAGAGGGTTATGAGCCGGGTCACTTGTGCGTCTTTGACGGCGGGGACTCCGCACACCGCTACCGGCAATATTTCTCTCCAACGTGCGCGCACTGTGCAATAAACTGGACGAACTTGTGGGGAAAAACAGAGACTTTTATTCATTTATTTATTCTGTGCTTCAAGGAGACCTGGCTGTGTGAACACCGGACTCTGCGCTGCAGCTGGCTGGCTTCCAACTGTACAGAGCGGACCGCGACACAGAACTCTCCGGCAAAACAAAAGGTGGAGGTGTCTGTTTTTATATTAACATTGGCTGGTGTACCGACGTGACAGTGATTCAGCAGCACTGCTCTCCTAATCTGGAATTTCTTATCATTAACTGTAAACCGTTTTACTCCCCACGTGAGTTTGCTTCATTTACGCTTCTGGTCGGTGTTTACATCTCGCCGCACACAAACGTTCAGGACGCACAGAGCACGCTGGCCGACCGGATACAGTGTGTGTAGAGCAGACAAACCCGGACTCCCTTGTTATTGTTCTCGGTGACTTTAACAGGGGAAATCTCAACCAAGAACTCCCAAATACAGACAGTTTATAAAGTGTCCAACCAGAGAGGGGAACACTTTGGATCACTGGTACACCACAGTTAGCAGTGCCTTTCACGCCATCACACGTGCTACACTGGGACACTCTGATTCCTGCTTACAGGCAAAAACTAAAGCTCTGTAAACCTGTAGTGAGGACATCAACGAAGTGGACTAGTGAAGCTGTTGAGGACCTCCAGGCATGATTGGACTGCACTTACTGGGAGGTTTTCAAGAATGCTTCCAACAATCTGGATGGGTTTACAGAGGCTTGTACGTCCTACATCAGCTTCTGTGAGGACAGCTGCATTCCAACACGGACCAGGGAGAGTTATAACAGTTATAACAAACCCTGGTTTACAGCTACGCTCAGACAGCTGAGGTTGGAAAAGGAGGAGGCATTTAGGAGTGGTGACGGGTGCAGGGCGTTAAAGTAGAGGTTTAGCAGGGAGGTGCGAGAAGCTAAACGACTGTACTCAGAGAGACTAATGAACCAGTTTTCTGCAAACGACGCCAAGAATCAGACAGATCACAAACTATAAACCCAAAGTCCTCCACTCCATAAACGATTCTCGCCTGGCAAATGAACCAGTTTTTTTTCCTTTCTTTTTTTTTTTTGCCCAGCAGCCTGGTATAGAGTATGATGACCTGAATACCATATTGTGCCAGATAGATTTTACTTTAACAAGAGAGTATTAATATACTCCTTTGTCTGTTTTATTATTTATTTAATTATGTATTGATTTGTCACCGGGCCGGACAGGGGGGCAGACATGGGGATGGGGGGGCACAAACAGACAGCACAGAGAAA
>NC_060154.1:20801774-20840026 GCF_021292245.1 Micropterus dolomieu | reverse complement strand
GAGGGACGAAACGTCTTCCAGTATCTTCAACTAAGTCCAGTTGCCCTTGACTTTAACCTTCGTTGGATAACTATGACCTGGATGACTGAGAATCTTCATAGACAATGGAGAATAAATAACAGATTCTTCAGAACACCACAAGTCATGGCTAAAATGGACCCAAAGCATTCAAGTCACTGTTGGAGGGGGTGTGGAGAGACAATGGTGACTCACTCTCATATTTTTTGGCAATGCCCAATTCTGGATGACTTTTGGAGGTTCATTTTTGCATACATTAATAACATACTGAATGTAGAACTGAGTAGAGACCCCCTGGTGGCTATTTTAGGGAAGAAACCAGATTTGATACATATTGGAAAAAGATTTTAAAACAACTGCTTTATTACAGATCCTTCTGGTCGCTGCAAAGAAAACAATTACAATAAAATGGCTTAAAAAGGAGTCGCCAACACAAGCTGAGTGGTTAACAATATTAAGAGGTATTTACAATATGGAAAAAATTACATACTCATTGAGGCTACAGAGGGATCTTTTCACTGAAAGGTGGGCACCATTGCTGACAGCGATGGAAGACCATTAGAACTGAATCAGGTTAGAGCTACTAGGCGACCTTGTACACGACCCATGTTTGTTTTTATTTTTTTTCCTAAGTTGATTTTTGTTTGGTTTGTTTTGTTTGCACATTCCATCTTCATGGTTGTTATTTTTATTTTTTCTAGTCTTTGTATTTCTGGACATACTCGCCTGTAGATTTTACTGTATGTGTAAGAAGGTGTGAATGTTGAGATCCCTTGTACAAGATACTGACACTAAACTGAGTTAAATGCTGTAAAGGGAGATTTGAAAGATGTTCAGAATAAAAAATAAGTGATAAATAAAAAAAAGAAAAAGCAAACACATTGGTGGAACCTGAGCTACCAAACCTCGTAATTAGAGGTTTGCTTGGAACAACAGCAGAGACATGCAGGTTTGAAGTGGACTCATCTACCATCGAAAGGCCTTTTAATTTAGTTTAAAAAAAAAGAAGACACACAATTTAATCCAGGTTTAAATGAATTCACTAGTTGGTGGATCCATCCACTGATAATGTTTGTCTATAATTCGATGGCAATCTGCAAACTCTTTAGCAACCAGAAAATGTAACCTACAAAATAAATCTACAACAGATATACAATTTAATTATCAGCTACTACAAATAATAAAACAAGAATTGCAAACTGTAGTCTGTGTGGCCTCAGGCAAAAACAAAAACAAATAGCTAAAATTGCAGCTTTTTCAGTTGATTAGTCACCATGTGACACACTCATGCATACACTCAAACGTACACACACAGAGCACTTCATGTTTGTGCAAGTCTTTGAGATAATCTGGCCTCATGAGTTCCAAATTCTTCAGGAACAAAACATCCAAGAGAAATTACATCACCGTGAACCAACAACAGTTGGCTCAGCAGATTTATTGGTAAGAAATCAGTGACTGTGTTACGATATAAAAAGCAAGGGTTCTTTGTTCCATAATACATTTCCCTTTAAATTCCATCAGAAAGTGTACATTTAATAACAGCTTATGCATTTTAACTCATAACAAGGTTTATTGTTTTTGGAGTGTAAGAAACGCTTTTATCGATGCCCCCTCTGCCTGCTGTCCTCCCTCTGGTAGAGTCAGCCTAAGGTCTGGGTTTTTCCATAACTGTGATTTTCAAGATAGAAAAAAAAATGGCAGGATGAAGGATGAAGGCAAAACATTCAAACAAACCAGAACCATAAAAACAGTGATGAAGCTATGATGCTTTTCACTGTGATCATTTTAATTGTCTATGAATGTCATACTACGTGACTTTAAAAGGCTCAAGTTCCTAAAATGAGATTCTGTCTATTCTGTCTTCCACAGAACAGGATAATAAGATAATACTGCTGTTATGTTACAGTCTCTAAAAGTAGCAAAAACTAAAGTGTCACATTCCCCTAGGCAATGGAAGTTAGTCGTTCCCACATTTATTTTATAAAATGATAAACATTGAGATTAAAATATTTGTCAACATATTAGATATTTCCCCAGACACACGAACAATATGTCAGCTGAAAATGCCCATAAAAATATTCAAGTTTATTGAGTAAAGACAACTTATGCTTTTTAATCTCTAATGTAGTGGTAGGTCCCAGGCCACTTAAATACAAAGCAAGCCTTTTGTTTGATATTGAAATGTATTTTTAGGGGTAAGGCTTGAGGCAAAGTGTAAACGGCTGATTAAAAAAATGCTAGTTTAGTACTATAATGATAAACACAGTGAACTGGATCCATCATAATCCCCATGTGTCCGAAGCATTAGTAACTGTAATTAGGTGAGCACTAAATGTTGGGCTGTTGAGGGATAATCAGGATTCAACAACCCAGTGTGAACATATCAATTCAGTTCAGGAAAAATGCTGTGATATTTCTGTGCGATGGACACAGCGTGAGCATGAGGACACGGCATCAAGGGGAGCCGAGGGGGCCCCAGACACAAGCCTGACACCTCAATCATCAGCTGCTTGTTCACTCCCAGATCAAAGCCTGTCAATAACAACAAAGCAGATTCAGAGGCAGAGCAAGACTGCCATAGTACAAGAGCATTTATTTATCTTACATATAATCTGGTAAAAAAGCATAATGACGCAGCCGTCACTCACCAATTTTCTTGGCATAACCGAGAAGCTCTTGCATCTTGAACTGCTCATGGAAATTAGACAAAGATGTCAGAAGCCAATATTGATGCATTAATATCAAAGACAAGTTAGAAATGGGGAGATGGACAGTACCTGTATTGTCCTGGCTTGGACAATGTCGCCTTTCTCAAATGCTGAAATGAGCTTGTTGACATGACGTGCTACGTAATTATATGTGCTGCGGGCAGAAATGTATAACTGAAATGTAAATAACTGTTTAGCAGAGAGAATGAATGAAGAAAGACAATATGCAGGATCACACACTGACCTGCCAACTGCCCCATGGGCTCCCATAGCCAGAGCTGCAAGCAGTTGCTATAGCAAAATGAAAGAGTTTATTTTAGGCTCTATTGTTGAGGTCACAAAACATCATCATTATTACAATACAAGCAACTATATCAGAAAACAGATTGAACAGACTGAGAGGGAGAAAAAGCTGACCTCGTCCATGCCGTAGAGGACTGACCAGTGAGACTGGCTGTAGCTGACACACTGGCCAAAGTCCATCAGGTCGCTCCCAGAGAACTTCACACCTCTGAAGGAGGGGATACGTTTCTCAATATCTTCCAACACATCTCTCGCCAGCACTGAAGAAAAGAAAAGAAAAAAGGCCATCTCACACACAGTTTCAGTAAAGATGATCTGACATTCAACATGCTGTTACCATGGTTAGGGATGCAGTGTCAATGAACTCCTTTAAGTCATTTCTTGAGTTATTTTCTTTTCAACTGTAATTTAATTCCTTGGTGTCTATCTGTTTCAACAGTTTTTCTTGTTTTTATCCATTTTCATTTGAAACCTGATGGTTTTACAACTGTGTGTTTTCTTTTTCTGTCCTTGTGAAATACTTTGTAACATGGATTTTGAAAAGTGCTCTGGGGTGGAGCTGGACTCTCTGTCGGTGGTGTCAAAGAGGAGGACGATGTCCAAGCTTCATGTCATTTTGGTCAATGTCTCCCACCCACTCCATGACATGCTGTTCAAACACAGGAGTACTTTCAGTGCAGGACTCATCCCACCCAAAATGCACCACAGGAAGTCATTCCTCCCCGTGGTCATCAAACTCTTCAACTCATCCTGCAGAATGTCAGAAACTCAGCTCTTATGCCTTGATGTACAAGCAAGTATCTGTAACAAAGAATTTCCCCTCGAGGATCACTGAACTACTTCTGATTCTGAAATAAAGATTATTGTTGTCATTTCTAAATGGCATGCAATGCAATAATCAGTGGCACTAACCATTAACACCGGTGACAGCTGGAATATGATAGTAATAGAAGGGCAGAGTTGGGGCAACTGAAGCCACTACCTCAAGGAACGACCTCAACACATCTGCGGCAGGATGAGAGGGAAAGAAATGTGAAAAATGTAATATGACAGCAATATGTAAATAAAATAAATATAATGTAATATTACAATAATAATACAACATTTTGGTTTGGTTTTAAGCTTGACATGAACAGGACTGACATTTGAATGAAATGTGTAAGCCGATGTGAGGTGGCACACATTTTCAGTGTGCCCCTAACTCTTATTTAAACTAATGAAACATGTAAATACATTTTGAACCCTGCGTACCTGCAGTGTCGGGCTTAAAGAAGGAGGGAGCAATGACTGCTATCCCATCAGCCCTAATCTGTGCTGCATGGCGAGCCTGGAGAGAAGATGAACATTGTGACGAAAGACAATAAAAACAAAGGCAATAAAGGAATGGTTTAAAGGAATACACGAGAAGATTGATACCACTCTCATATGTGACCATTAAATATGAGGCTACCGCCAGCAGTCTGTTAGCTTAGCTAACCTGGAAACAAGGGGAAACAGCTAGGCTGGCTCTTTTGAAAGGTAACACAGTCTGCCTCCCAGCACCTCTAAAGCTCACTAATAAATATGTTATACAGGGGTGGGGGATACATGCCAGACTAATTCTTGACAGGAAACAGTAACTATTCCGGTACATAACTGCTCTTAAAATAGCAAATTCCCCCAAATTGTCTATTTCCGGGACACCCAAGTGCCAGATCCTCTGAATAAAATGCAGTGGAGCTACACAACATATTTGGGTTTTCTGTTGTTTTCTGCTGTTGGTGTCCTCTGTTGTCTTGACAGTTCTATCACTCCTAATGTCTCCACTTGCAAATACTAAAAGAAAAGCCATGCTGACAGCTTTTAAAAAATGTGGAAAATCACACACAGTGGATGAGGCAAGCAGAGTGAAATTGCACCCACCATAGAAACAAATGAAAACACACAAACCTCCAGACACACCAGTCTGGAGGTAACTTAGGATAGACTTATTTAAAACCGTGAAACATTTCCTGAAACATAACACCTTGTTTATTTAAGTGGTGATCAAACGTGTTGAAACGTTAAAACAATAAAAAGGCAGCACTCCCGCTCACCAGTTCCTGAGAATCTTTAAGACTCATGCAGCCGACTTGCACAACCACCTGATCCATTCTGTGGAGATGTGCACACAAAAGAAATTATCTCTCCTGCAATTTGACTCAACATATGGAAAAATCTTCAAACCACAAATGCAAGATGACTTACTTGCCCTTGGCTTTCTGACACCACTCCTCTGCCAGGATCTTCCTCTCTGCAACACTGAGAGACATGCTCTCTCCGGTGGTGCCATTCACTGCAAGCAATTAAAGTCTTATTTAAGTCTTTTATTTCTTTTAAATTGAAGAAACCTCTGGTGGGGCCCATTCATAGAGGGGTCCAACATTATATCTAACATTATGTGCCAGGACAAAACAATGTCCATGGGTAATGAGTGGTAACGCAGACAATGAGAGTGAGAAAGAATATAAAAACATGGTCACACAGATAGCTCGGGAAACAATGGAAATGCAGCGTTAACACTGGGAGCGGTTTAGCACAAACTGCAATGATTCATTTGGTTTAGAGGAAACAGGAAGGATAGAAAACGCTGACTAGCCTTGATCAATGCAGAAAAGAAAAAAAAAAAACTTTTACCTTATCTAAGTTTTCTGTGCGTCTGTTCTAAGGACAGTTGTTAATGTGTGTAAGAGGTTGATACTAAGCAAAGCTTGAGACAAAACAATATATTCCCTCTTTTGCCAGAAAGGTCAGATAAAACTGTGTTAACTGAAGAGCAATACAATAACTAGAGGACAATTCAGGACAGTAAATATCGTGTCAAGGTTTTTCCCTTATCCAGAAAAATTATATGAAACTGGTACAGTATGACGCAATATTTTTCATTAACAGCTAAACTGAGTTTGGCATCAACACACTAAACTCTACATTCACCATATTTAGGACAGTATTTAGTATGTGCTGTCTCTTTTGAGTAGGGTTGGAACAAGCACTCGATTAATCAATCGACAGAAAATCATTTTAGGTATTATTTGCTGCTCAAATGTGAGATTTTCAGGCTTTTCTTTGTCATAAATGATGGCAAACTTAATATTGTTAAGTTTTTGGACAAAACAAGACATGAGAGGACGTCACCTTGGGCTCTAGCATAAGGGACATTTTATAGAATAATTAAGAAAACAATCAGTGGATTAATTGCTAATTAAAGCAATCCTTAGTTGCAGGCCTAGTTTTTATTATTATTTATTTTGTTACAAAAAAAGGTAATGCATTCACTATGTTTGTCAGGCCTTTAATTGGGATTATGGGGCAATAATCTCATTGAGTTAGCATTAGGGTGCATTACTATTTTTTAAATTATATAATTTTATTAAAATCGTAGGTGGTGGAATTGAAGGTAGACTTTTCTTTTAATGTAGAAACAATTTCAATAAAAAAGAAAAAAAACTGCGAAAGCGTAAGAGTATTTAAAAAAAAAAAAGTAATCTAATACAAACAACTACCTGACTATGGTGTCGTATTCCAGTGTATCACCAACCCTACCGGAGTACATTTCACAGCAACTTCTTCACCAGTCAGGAGTTTTAATGGTGTCAACAGAGGAGCAACACATTAACTGTTTTTACAAACCAAAAAGGTAAAACATGCAATAGCAATGTTGATTCAGGCGGGAACACAGACAATGAATAAATATTAAAAGGATAATCCACCAACTTACCAAATATGCTATTTACACCTTGCTTCTCTTTCAAGTAGTCAATATAAGGTCCAATCTCTGATAGGTTGATTTCACTGTTTTGGGAAAATGTGAAAAAATATAGGCCTACACATTTGGCAAAAGACATACCAAACATGCTAAAGGCCCTAGTATTCCAGGTCTACAAAATTCCCACACTCATTCCTCACTTTTAACGTTTTACAGTGGAACGTATCATGCACACTCACACACATGATGCTGGGGAAAAAATACAGACAAAGGAAACCCGTTTCTAGACGCTACTTACCCCTGTAAGGTGAATGGAGTGAAAGTAGCTGCAACCAGTCCTGTCAGCTTTTTATCAACAGCAGGCGCCATGACTGACATAACTACCTGACATACATACAGACAGACATGTTAGGCATGTAAGAGAGAAACAAACGGAAATATAGGAAGAGCACGGTAACAGGTACAAAAGAAAGAAGAAAAGGTTGTAAGCCCAGTGATAACTTTTAGCGTCACACTATCTTATTGAAAGCCAAACTTACAGAAATACTGCATTAGGCACTTACATGACACGTGATATGTAACGTTAAATTATATTAAGACAAACATTGAGGTTACAGCGATGTACGTATGAAGAGGAAATTAATACCGTCAACTTTTAAATGCATCCAGTCAGCTCCAGCCTACCTGTAAGAGCTTTTCCTTCTGTGCGTTGTTGACATCTAACGTAACAGTAAGTTAGGCTATTTAATAACCGAAGAAGTTGGTTACTGGACAACCATAGACTGTACAAATCAGGCTATAACTAGTTTTCTGGGACCTTACTCAGGGATTTGTTGATATACGTGTCATGTGACGCCGCAAAGCTTCAATGGAAATGTAGTTAATTAATGAAAATCACGGAAATAAACGTGGGTCTTCCTCCACTGATGAATTAGAAAGTATCCAGCTTACCTTTAAGCACGTATGCGTATTTCCAATAACTTCAAATAAAATTATTTAGAGGCTTGATTGTAAAATACATCCATGCTAATACCCAATTAGGAGAAATTGGCCTTTTGCCGAGGGCATATATATTATGCTCGATTAATGTTATGCTATGTCGAACAAGCTACTACTAATAGTAAAAGCGTTGCATTTAAATTAAGAATAGAGGGAGTCCACCACACCATGTCTTCATCATTGTTTTATTATTTAATAGTTGTTTAAAAATATAATATACACTTAGTTATTGTTAATATGAAATATTAG
The DNA here is from genome assembly GCF_021292245.1 of Micropterus dolomieu. Lineage (NCBI taxonomy): Eukaryota > Metazoa > Chordata > Actinopteri > Centrarchiformes > Centrarchidae > Micropterus > Micropterus dolomieu. The sequence continues at coordinate 20,832,022 of NC_060154.1, read as the reverse complement.
CCTATATTTGGTTATTGCAGTACTCACAAACGTAAGCGCCAGAAGCTATGACACATAATTTTACGAGATTTTAAGATCAGCACCAAAAGGCAACATCAGCAACACGAATGAAAATAGTCAGAACCAATCAGAGCAGAGCTTTGTGTCAAGTACTGCCCCCTACTCTGCCTCTGATTGGCTAACCCTAAACCTAACCCCACCCTTACCCTTGAGCAGGGACGTTCAGCGCTGACAAAACGTTGCAAAACGTTTTATACAACAGAAACGGTGGTGCTTGAACACCCTGCTGTGTATGCAAGCGCACTGCATTTTCTTGTCTTTGACAGTATATTACTGGACGAAGCCACTCCGCTGATTTAAATGGAGAGGAGTGAAGCAAGTTTTGGACCAATAAAATACTACTACAGGGCTACTTCCTGTTGGCACCAGCGTCTACTGCGCATGATCGCGCAGCATAACCGTGTTTTAATGACATAGAACAACGGCAGAAACACCGCAATTCTGGTAGCTGCACCAACAAAAAGTTTCATGGCTCAGTGTGTTTGTCTGACTAAGATCGTCACTGATTAATCAGCCCACCTACCTGTGAAACACCAACGCAGCGTCACTGATGGCCGAATAGTTTTTTTTAGATTGCTGAGAGTTTATAATCTATGCAATACGGTTACATCTCTCATGTGCGACGGGGTGTCATAGGGTTTTTACGTAATTTTTGAGCCTACATGGATCCCTCCATGCAGGCTTTGGTCGGCTTCACTGTCCGATCTCTGCCTTACCCCCTTGTTTGTAACACCGTTGTGTTTACAAGCTTGTGGCAGCTGATTGGGTAACACCTAAGACAGGGCCACCAAACGGGAGAAAACATATGTAGTTGCAGAACGTTGCAAGGAAACATGTCGTTCAATTAGAAAACGTTGCAAACCGGTGCAAAACGTTTTGCGATTGAACTCGCCCCAGTTAAATAAGATAGCGGAGGCAACGAGTGCTAACCAATCAGAAGCAGAGTTGTTGAAACCGGGTGTGGAAAAAAATAACGCATCGGAAAGGAAGTGCTTTCGTTTTTTGTTATCCTAAATTGGACTTTCAGGCAATGCCTCCACCTTTTAAAGCCATTAAATAACTGTGTAGGCTTAGATTAAGGTTATATATGCGTTGTAGCAAGCTACGACCCGTGTTTAGACGTACATCTGCAAATGCCAGAGAGATTCGTTTGTTAGCATGCGAGAAAACACTACCTGACAAGCAAAACTCAGGGTATAACTATAAGTAATTCCAGGAAGCGGATGTTGTTGACGTTTACATCGCAACGGCTTCCGGTTGTGAAGGCTGGCTAGCTCGGCGAAACAACAGCGTACGGCGAAATTATTTACTTTACAACCCAAAGGACAGAAAAGATAGCCCGCTCAGGGCCGCTGCTCAACAATGGACGCCGTTTTAGTCGACTTGTCATGTAGCGTAATTATCGGCCTGCCCGTTGTCACCAGTTTGGCTAGTTAGCACCGCCGGCTAACTGGCTAATTAAACCCTGCCAAGTGTTGGGCAGCTTGTCTGACTACTAGCTGACGAGAGAGAACTGTCAAGAGGAGGAAATAATTAACTTATATCTAAAAAAGGTTTACAGCCGATACACCAGAGTGATAATAGGAGCAGGTATGAACGGGAGCTTCCAAGGAGTGTAGGTTTGACTTCTGGTTTGTGGATTGTGTGGAGTAACGTAAAGTTAAACGATTTGAGGAGTGGTAATCATAAAAACACAAATGAGACGAGGACTGTTAACCCGGCGTTGCTTACTTTTGTTTACAATGAGTTTTAAATATGACAACGTGTCTTGATACATGAAAAGGCTGGACATTTCTTGATCGACAACATCTTGAACATAACATTATTGTAATTTTCATATTTAGATCGCAGGAGTCATTTGACTTATCGGGGTTTAGGGCAGTGTTAGATAACGTTAGTCTGTTTCATGTTGACGTGTCTCACCTGTGTACAATAGATCCGGGTAGCATCTTGGAAAAGCAAACAGGTGTGGTACACCGATCTGCTCTAAGTGCTCAGAGCTGCTTTGTATTACAACTAATGCGCACTACATCTATCAATTTCACCCAGATATATCTGGTTACTTGAAATAGAAACATTCCTACAATCTTTTTGACTGTAGTTTGGGTGTTTGCTGAGAAACGCACATGGAGTGTAAGTGGCTTATCTTGAACAACAAACTAGGATGATTTCATGACGCTTTCTGTACCCGTGGATACCTAGGTGTTACATCAGCAAAAAGTGCTTTTAACATGATCTCAGAGGTATAACATTAATGGGATGGTGTAGGTTAGTGAATTGTAGGTGTTTTTGTTAGTTTGAGCTGTTTGGTTAGGGCAGTGGTAATGACTAGGTATTTGCTCAGTGACTATCTGAGAGCCCAACTGTAGTTGTAGAAACATCGCCCAGTTACCACAATGCCAGCTGTACTGTTGATATTACTGCTTGGGGCATTATGTAGCCATGGACAGGCCATGCCACGGGAGGAGAAGCACCGGTTGAGGTGAGTTGAGAAAAAAACACAGCACCCTCAGAGCGTAATATGGGAACAAACATGGTCTCCCCTGACTTGCATGCTGACTGGTGTCTGTGTTTTCCCCTTACCAAAGGAACCAAGTGGTTGAGATGTTTGACCATGCATATCAGAATTATATGGTAAGTTATGTATTTCCACTGGATTCCTTCACAGAAATAGGACTTCAGTTTGTCTTTTTGCTGCAGCCTTGATATTTGGATTTGATTCAGGACGATTTAGCAGCTTATTAGGTGACCAGGACAATCTTTTCCTTTTTGTATCCCTGCCCATACTGGCCCATACTAATGTGGAGTAGAGAATATCTGTTGTAAAATAGGATGTTATATGCTTCTCTGTAATGGTTAATTATGGAACCATAATTACACTTAAATATATTTGGGTGGTTGCATTTTATATAACTTCTAACTCGCTTTTTGCAACTTCTTTCATTTTGGATAACATGAAATTTGATGTACAATTTAAGACAACTAAGATCTAATCTGACTGAGCTGGCCTTCTGTTTAACCTGTGTTTGTTTCTCAGGACCATGCATACCCAGCAGATGAGTTGATGCCACTGACATGCAGAGGAAGAGTACGTGGGCTTGAACCCAGTCGAGGTGACGTAGACGACGCTCTGGGAAAGTGAGTAGCGGACTACCTTTTTTCCTTGAGATCTAACCTATTAACGGAGAAATGATGACGTGGGTCCACACACATAACCACACCAGAGTACTTGACGGAAGCAGATTGTGCTTACATGCTGAATAAACATCAATATGTTAAATTTTCTTGACACACATTATCGCGAGGAGCAGTCAACATCCCTAGTAAACAGCTTTTCTCTCTCTGATAGGTTCTCTCTGACCCTCATAGACACTCTGGATACTCTGGTGGTGAGTACTGCTTTTATGTATTTTTCATGTTTGGTTGTCTTACAGAAATTGTTTGGGTTATTATTTTGAGGCTGCATTTAAATTAATAGGACAGAACACAGTGGAGGTAGTGATGACATTGGAGTAATGTATTTTTTCTCAGTCCTTAGAATTTAGAAAGAAATGTCAATGTTGCTAAATATACTTTTATATAGCCTTTTATGCAAATATGTTCATTATGGGAGAAAAGAGTCAATAGCATTTCCTTCAGTGTTGTTTTATCCATCCATCCAAAGATGCACTTTATGGTTTCTTCTATTGACCAGCATTGACTAAATATTTAGTAAACAAGCTTAGTAATAGTGTTTGAATTCAAACCCGATTTTCTGTTTAGTTTAGAGAGGTTTGGAGTATGAAATTTTGTTTCATATTTATTATCTACCCAAGATCTTCCTCCCTGTGTTGGTTCATTTTGTAAAAAGGTAAAAATAAGCGTTAATGAAATTTCAAGTAAATAGGTAAAAAAAAAATTGAAAAACCAAAGTATGGTTTACATTTTGAATGAACTTGTCATTTGCAAGTGCCTTCATCATTTTAAAAGGTTTCTTTCCCTTTTATATAAAAATTTTATCGCAATAAAAATTTCATCTAATTCGATATTGGTAATTATCATGATAACGAATAATTTCTTTCAAGTTTAAAGGCTGATTTTAGCTACTTCATGAAAGTTGAAGAAACCAGATGATTAATTGTGGTTTTAAACTATTCTTTATGGTCAGCACATGACAAACACTTGATGTCAAACAGTGGATCACTTCACAAATCTGAGTAGAACATTCAAAGCAATTATGAAAAAAAATTTTTTTCAACGTATTAAGTAAAATCTTTTTCAAAATCATAATTGAAAAAATTATGTGATTCAAATGATTTAAATCAAACATTTATTGAAAATAAATAAATAATATATCGCGATAATTATTATTATTGTTTTATTGCCCAACCATGGTATAGGGTAAATTGTTCACAGATTATCCTTTTACTTTTGATCTATGTAATTAAGCCAGATTGTCATAATCGAGTATCAATTCTCATTGCCAGCTTTTGAACAAGACAACGGAGTTTGAGGCTGCAGTAAGGAGAGTGCTTTCAGATGTGAGACTGGACAACGACATTGTGGTGTCGGTCTTTGAAACCAACATTCGAGTCCTTGGGTAAGATTGGACTAGACTATCAACACGGTTAACAAATAAATTGTTAACATAGCCAAATTCTACACTTAAAGTGCCCTTTCTGACAGGCAGCAAACAGAACAGCTGTCCAAAAAGAATTTAGTGCTAAGATATCACTGGATTCTCCTGTACTGTGTGTGTGTGTGTGTGTGTGTGTGTGTGTGTGTGTGTGTGTGTGTGCGCGCGCGCAGAGGTCTGTTGGGAGGGCACTCCATGGCTGTGATGCTGAAGGAGGAGGGTCAACACATGCAGTGGTACCAGGATGAGCTCTTGCATATGGCCAAAGACCTTGGCTTCCGACTGCTGCCAGCCTTCAACACCAGCAGTGGCCTGCCTTATCCCAGGGTGAGTCAAACGCACGCAGGCAGAAAATTTAGCCCATTAATACCAGAAACAAGCCACCATGCGCTATAGTTTACAGTTAGTGTATATTTTGTCTTGTCATTGATAGTCCCATATTAGTAAATGTCTGTATTAATTACATTTGATGTATGTACTAAATTAAGATTTCAGTTTATCACAGTTCCAGGGTTGCAATATGACAGATTTGCATCCTCTCAGATCATGTCTACACATTTTCATTTTCTGCTTCACTGCTTTGCTCACAGCTGTCACCGTTTTTGAACGCAGATGCATTTTCATGTCTGAGTAGTTTTCATGCACAATCTCTTGGTAACCAAATGTGACTCTAATAACAGATTGTGTAATGTTTATTTTGTTCTGCTTGACAGGTGAACTTGAAACATGGTGTTAGGGGTCCCGAGACGAGAACAGGCACAGAAACGGACACCTGTACTGCGTGCGCAGGAACCATCATCCTGGAGTTTGCTGCCTTAAGTCGCTTCACTGGGGACCCTGTGTTTGAGGTATCAGATGTTCATCAGATAACAAGATCTTCCTATGCCTATGTTAATATGTTGTAATTTATAATTAATGGACCTCCTTTTTATTTTTTAAAGCAAATGCAGGGCTCGACAATAATGATGGCTAGTGGCTAGTAAAAAGTAACATTGGGACTGTTGAACTAGCAACTCACTAGCCCGATCAGGCCAGTGCAAAAACATTAATATTAAAAAAAACGACAACAAAAAATCGCACCGTGCCTGAATATTAGTTATTATTATTATTATTATTAATTAGTACCTGAATATCCTGCAGTTGTTTTGCAGCTCTTGGTACGCACCGTTGGGCAATCAAGACGAGTGGTTGTCAAATGTTATTTGTCTAATCTCCATCAAGCGGCAACCTCTGGGTCTGAAAGTGAAACCATGCAGACGGAACTTAAACCTGTATTCTCAATAACGGCCTGCATAGGGCGAGTCTGCTGGTTGCAAAAAGAAGTCTGGTTCCATTAGAAATAATGGTAAAATGACCCTACTTCTCATCTGAATTATTCCTTCAGTAAACACTTTCATAATGAGTTTATGTTTATATTAACACAACATGGTGTTCATTTAGTAAATTATGGTCCTATGTAGGGGTAAATAGACCAGAAAGCAGAGTTTGCTTTAGGGTGGGACTACCTTGTGATTGACAGGTCGCTACCATGGCGACTATCCGCTGCTCTGTGTACATTTGTCAGGTTAAAATAAGCTAGATAGATTTTGAATGGGAAACCAATATTCTCTTTATTTGCTTGTCAATCAGCTTGCCTCTTGGAAAAAAAAAATAAAATAAATAAATTCTACATTCAGTCATCTTTATAACATTTATTTAAACGCTGTAGCTGCAGTGGTATAGTGAAAGATTTGAGATTGAAGTATTTGTGCAAAACTTCAGTATTTTTCTCTGTGCTACGATATTATACAATATTAGAGCCTGGGACTGGTTCATTTCCTGGCAGCAGTAGACTGCTGATCAAGAGTCGATCACTAATCTTTTCAATATTGGGCAGCTACTGCAGATTGATTTATTTATTTATTTTTAATTAATCAATAATGCACCCTTCCTCTCACACACACACACACAAACACACAGGCCCATGCCCGGAGAGCCCTGGACTTTCTGTGGGAGAAGAGACAGAGAAACAGCAATCTGGTGGGGACCACCATCAACATCCACTCTGGAGAGTGGGTCCGTAGGGGTAAGAGAGGGGGGAGGGAAGACCAGGATGGAGGAGGGAGTGAAAGATGTGTGGATGAAGGGATGAGAGAGGTGGGGGTGGAGGCAGTGGCAGACAGGGAGCTATGAGGATTGAAGGACATGGGAAGGGGAAATTAAGTATAGGGGTAAAATCTTTCTACAGGAATGAGGGAGGATTTGGTTGAATGGTGTGTGGATGGATGGGGAAGAAATAGAACATTTGTTTATCACCTTATTTCTCTTGTCTTATAAAGTGATGCATGATTGTGTGTCTCCAGACAGTGGAGTGGGAGCGGGAATCGACTCGTACTATGAATACCTGCTAAAGGCTTACATCCTCTTGGGAGATGACCAGTTTCTGCAGCGGTTCAATATTGTGAGGACACACACACTTGTATAGAGTAATTCGATGCCTCTCTGTCTTCATAATAGCATTTTATCACAATGGCATCTCCAACATAAAGCAGTGTTATAGTTTTACATTTTTGCATATCATGTTTAGTTCTTCAGCACAGACGTTAATCATAAAATAATGCTTAATTTTAAAATTTTATTTACTCAGATAAAGACTCTTTTCTCACATAGGTCTATTTGTGTATATCACCAAACACACACCACCATGTGCCTCAACATTTCTGTCCATCTTTTCATTTCACTGTAAAACTGTTATTACATCCTCAACCCTTTCACTTTGTATGTTCCATTTAGCACTATGCATCTATAATGAAATACATTAGCCAGCCTCCACTGCTGCTGGATGTCCATATCCACAAACCTCTTCTTCCTGCTCGCACCTGGATGGACTCACTGCTGGCCTTCTTCCCCGGACTGCAGGTCAGAATTAAATCTTGTGAACTGAAGCTTTTTTACTCGTCCTGTCTTTTGCCTTGTGCCGTTACAGTAACGTTTGACACACTGTCCATACTGTACATGTTTCAGGTGTTGAAGGGAGATATCCGTCCTGCCATCGAGACTCATGAGATGTTGTATCAAGTTACTAAGAAACACAACTTCCTCCCAGAGGTAATCTGTCTCTCTGTGTATCCAACATACTACATCTTTTAACTTCTGGCATTTCAAGGCTCTTCTAATTACAATGCTTGGGATGGTGTGCTAACCCTTTCGTCCTTCTCCTTCTGTCCTCAGGCCTTCACTACTGATTTCAGGGTACACTGGGCGCAACATCCCCTGAGGCCTGAGTTTGCAGAGAGCACCTATTTCCTTTACAAGGTAATTTATCATGGAAGCTTGATATAATGCCGGCGTTCTCTTTTCACTGCCACAGTGCTGAGGTAAATGTCTGTTTTATATATACAGTTTATATACAGTTTTTGTTAAATGTTGTTAACTTTGAGCTTAAGTTTCTGACATTTGCATTCTGCGGTCTTGTAAAAATGTATGAAGGAACATACTGTGATAAAAGCGCTGATATCATTTATTTTAGGAGTGGAAGTTCCGTCTTTGTGTCTGACCGGATTTCACTGGAGCCTTCTTCATGGTCGACGTTCTGTCCTCTGTTTTGAACACACTACTGTCCTCTCATCCTCCCAGGCCACAGGAGACCCTTATTACCTGGAAGCAGGTCGCACCATCCTGGACAACCTCAACCGCTTTGCTCGTGTCCCCTGCGGCTTTGCTGCAATGAAGGACGTGCGCACTGGGAGCCACGAGGACAGGTGAGAATATAAAGGCTCAGTACTTGAATTGTTGTATGATAGATGACTAAACAGCAACCAGAAACCATTCAGACATACTGTACATATTTTACCATCAGATTTACATACCACGACATGATGGTATGCAAAGCATGGTGTTATGTCAAGCATGGTATGGCAAGTGAAAGGAAGGGAAGGTTAAACGGTGGGATAAGTTACATATTATTTAAAGATTATTAGATACAAAACTACATAGATGGACAGTCTTTAGAATGAAATTGTCCAATTGAACAACACTGAATTCACAATGCTAATTGAAACATGGGTTAAAAACAATAGGGGACAAATACACATATAATACAGCCTATAAAACATTAAAGTACCATAGTATGTTTTTGAATATCGTCCAACATATGCCATTCGATACACAGTATGTAGAATTGTGAACAAATACTGGCTGCTGATAAGTTGGTCACTTTGCAATGACCTTAGTGATAAATAAACCAGTAGCCAGTTTATTAGCCCCTGTGCCCCATATCTTACACCTCTTCTGTCAGAATGGACTCGTTCTTCCTCGCTGAGATGTTCAAATACCTCTTCCTGCTGTTTGCTGATGCGGAGGACTTACCATTTGACGTGGAGGACTACGTCTTTACAACCGAGGCACACCTGCTGCCCCTGTCCCTGTCCACAGCTCCTCACTCTTCATCCATCCCCTCAAACAGAACGGTAATCGGCATGATGCCATCATAAATCGTAACTGATGAAAGAGTTTACACATTCCAGTTCCTAACAGACTTTAAAATGCACTCATGATACTTCAGTCAGAGGAGGAGCTGGATGACTCCAACTTTGACTGGACCTGCCCTAACACTCGCCTCCTGTTTCCTGACCCCGCCTTCCCTCGTAACCTGAGGGAACCAATCCGTAGTGCTGTGGACAAGAGCTGCCCCCGTCCTGCTGCTTTCCGGTATGTATACATACATGTTCTAACAGGTTATATACATCTGTGCTTAGGATCTATTTTCTCTACCTACTATATCTCTCCCATGATTTTAACTTCTTGCTCCTCTCCCTCCTTGCAGGGAGCCTGGCATGGGCCGTCCTCCTCTGAGGGCTCAGGACTTCATGGCAAACAACCCTGAACATCTAGAGCTGCTGAGGAGGATGGGAGTCAGTCTCATCCACCTGAAAGATGGCAGGGTACAGCTGGTCCAGCACGCGACACAGGTAAACAGTTTAGCAACAAGGGAAAAACAAATAAAGCGCGCAATCCGAGGCTATTCTTTTTCCCAACTCTACAAATCACCGTGTCTGTTCCATCCTGACTTTTCTTCCTCTCCTCTCCCACTCTGGCACGCCCACACCCAGGCGGTGAGTGCAGTAGCAGCAGAGGACGGCGTGCGTTTCATGCAGGAGATGATGGAGCTGTCCAGCCAGCAGCAGAAAGAGCAGCTGCCTCCCAGAGCCATTCAGATTGTCTCGCATCCATTCTTTGGCAGGGTTGTGCTGACCGCTGGCCCAGCCCAGTTTGGCACAGACCTGTCCAAAAGTTCCACAGGGGTGAGTGGGTTCTGTAGCTCCTCCAAGCCTTCAGGTTTTGAATGGGCCCCCCTGTTTGTTTTTCCTAAGAGAGCCACTCACTTTTCCCCCAGTATTTTTAAGAGAGTGCTTCCTCTCCATGAATATTTTCATAATTCAAACAGAAGAAAAGATGAGTGCTTGGCTTCAGCACCAGAAGTGAACACGTGGCACGTAGACCGCACTGCTGTACACTCCATAATATTAAAATGGGTTCCTTCATTTTTTGCAATAATTCACCTGTCCTGTTTCTTTCCACCTGTGTGCAGGTACGAGGCTTTGTGACTGTGGCTGAACCCTACAGTGGCTGTTCTGAGATCACCAATGCTGAGTATGTCCAGGGCCACATCGCTCTGCTTCAAAGGGGACAGTGTATGTTTGCGGAGAAGGCCCGACACATCCAGAAGGCTGGCGCCATTGGGGGCATAGTCGTTGGTGAGTGCAAGCAGCTAATGACACAAGACGGAAGATGACTAGACTCAATGACTAGATTAGGGCTTGATAAATAGATTAACTTGAAGACAGACAGTCAAATAGGGTCCTGCACATTACATGATGATGACTTAATAATAAAGCAGAACTCAAGTAGGACCTTTCTCAACAGTTGCAAATTGCTTTACAGTACATAAACAGTTTATTACATACTTTTATCTAGACAGTTTTTTCAATTAATAGTCCACCGAATATTAACTAATATATAACTAGTGAAAAACCCCTGTCACAATTTCCCAGAGCCTTAGGTAATGTCATTTAATTGTTTGTTTAGTTTGAAAAACAGTCTTTAGGAAAAGTCTTCATTCGAGAAGCTGGAACCAGCAATTGACATTTTACCTCATTAAAGGAGTTCCATGATTAATCTCTTATCAAAGTCATTGTCAGTTAATTTCCTGTCAATCGATCAATCAACTAATTGTTTCAACACTACAAACTCTCACTTATGCCCTTTTGCTCCCTTCCTCTCCTTCCAGACGACAACGAGGGCAGCAGCAGTGACACAGCGCCCCTGTTTCAGATGGCGGGGGACGGCCGCAGCACGGAGGACATCACCATACCTCTCCTCTTCCTCTTCCACAAGGAGGGCAACATCCTATTGGAGGCGTTGAAGGAGTACAGGGAGGTGGAGGTGCTGCTGAGCGACAAAGCCAGAGACCGAGGTGGGACCTTGCTCCCTCATATGCCTCCGTAGTTATCAGAACTCTTCTCTTTGTTCCACTTATCTCTCCTGATGAGATTGATCACATCGGTGTATTCATCTCCCTCCACCAGCCGAGCATCATTATGTGCTCAGCTTCATAAAATAAAGATGAGGTGTAGGGACTCGGGAATTATTTGAAGTCTCAGAGATCGTGACTCATTCTAAAAACCCACCCACCAGCTGTGGTTATAATTTTGGATGGTGGAGGCTTTACACCCTTATCAATATTGCATCCTCATTCTCTCCCCCCCTCCCCTCATTTGCCAAATCCCTCTACTCCCTGTGGTGGACTGTAACAGTGCCTTTCCTCTCCTCTTTTTTTTGGTTTCTCTTCTTTCTTCATAACCCTCTCCCCTTTGGATGAACAGCAGCCATTTTCAAAGGTAAACCTCTTCCTGGCGCCCTGATTGAGGACAGTAAGTATTATTTTACTTATGTCTGTTAGCCACACTTTTCATCCCTTCCCTTGCTTTCATCTCTGTTTCCCTTCCTTACAGTCATGCTTCCATCTCTCCATCCTGTTCCCTTTACTCTGCCCTCTAACCACAGGCTTCTGTTTGTGTGTGATAGAAAAGCTTAGTGCAGTCACAGTATTGTCATTTGGTATTTTCCCTATCAGAGCTTAGTACATGACAGCTCTTTATAGCTTTTTTTGGCACTGGAGCAAACCAATAATTACTCATGGCAAGGCTGGACGGTGTGCGAGTGTATGACCCAACTTCTGTATTTTCATTTTTTCTAGGAACAAAGATAAACTCATATTTTGTATTTGTTCAAGTTGTCATGATTTTATCTGCGTATATTCAGCTGTGTTTGCCGTCAAACAGGCTATAAAATGAAAAGATTTCATAATTAATGCATGGAAGCCTGAACAGGGACTATTATAAGTAACCTGGCTGTAGGTACAGGATCAGACGCATAACAGCGCACTAGGAGCTGTTAGGGATCTCAGCGTCTAAGACTACTGCAGAGACGCTTGCCAAAACAGACACTTGATCACAAATCCTTTGATTTGTGGCTATTCGGTGTAACCACAAAGCCTCCAGGACACAGCAATTACCAGCTAACCTCTGCCTGTCTGTACTTGAATTATAAAGTTACTTCCTGTTGTCCTTGGCAGCAGCCCTCGATGTATTCCCTCGACTATATAATATAAAGCACAGATTTGTTCCTTAACACATTGACAATTTCAGTTAAAGAAGCGGCTACATTTTTAGAAACTATAACAGATCAAATATATTTTTTCATGAACCAAATCTGTGCAAAATTCACAGTTTCAGTTTTGCCAGATTTCTTTTCTCAGTTGACTCTTAGTTTGGTTGTGCAGCTATGTGAGAAAGGCGTTATCCTGTGAGAAACATGACTCACCATCAGCATCGTGCTCTTATAGTTGACAGCCTCTCGATGAAAATGGGTCTATTTTTGACTGAGAATGGCTACCAGGAGGCATGTTGTATAGATTACCGACTGAGGAGGAGGAAAAGAGGTTTTTGTGTGTGTGTGCGTACACTGCAAATCATCTTGTACAAAGCTGTTAAGTCACACGCCCCTGCTTTCTTTTCAGGTGTGGATGCGCAAGAAGCGGAGGAAGACTGTTTAACCGAGGCAACAACTCCCACCTCATTTGAACCTATTGGCCAATCCCAAATGAGCACGATGGAGCTAGACGAATTGGCTCCCGATGAGGCGACTCCAACACAGGAGGAAGTCAGTCCTGTAGGTGAAGACGCCAGCCTCGCAGAGGAAGTCAGACCACCGGAAGAGGAAGCTAGTCCTACAGAGGCAGAGTCTGATTCAGCAAAGCCCAAAGAGGAGAGAGACTCTGAGAGGAGAGAGGAGCCTGAGGGCGACACAGACTCAAGCAGCCAGTCAGTGGATGAACTGCTGGCTGATTGGCGGGAAGACTTGGAGGCGTTCCAGCAGATGGAGAAGGATGAGCTCTGATAGTTGTCAGCCCCGTCGTGCCCTTGTTACTGCAGTTTGATTCCCACTGTAGGGAGAAACCTGGAGGGAACACATCTTCACCCGTCACCAGCCTCCATCTGATGAAGTCAAAAGGAAGCTGGGGGGGATGTTTCTTCTCTTGCTCTCTGTGGATGGTATCACGTGCCAAGACGAGCCCACATAGTGTATCTCTGGACCATAAAGGAGTCCTTTTTAGCTTGGTAGATGATGGATGAGAGACCAGGGCTCTTACCTCTTTTTTTTCTCATACAGTGTCTGTTAATCTGTCATAACAAACCCTAAATGACGACATGGACCAGACTGTATGTAACAGCGTCTGACTTTCCACCGCAAATTACTTCTCACACTGTTCTGTCTATGCATTTCTGACTCTTTTTGCTCAAAGCAACGCTGGTCCAACCACTACTTTCTGACTAATTAATCCATCGACCAATTCATTTTATTTAAATGTGATGATTATTTGTAATGATACATTTACTGTCGTCATGGTCTTGGGCCTAATCATATGTGCACACTGATGTGAGTTGAGGACTTAATCCATGTGTGGATCGGTGACATTGAATAAGCTGCAGGATCTTTTTGTGGCTTTACAGTAGACAAACTCAACACACCAAGCTTTATCTCTCTGGGGGATATATGAAGTCATCTGTCAATGTAAATATGTATTTGTTGAGATATTTTGACTGAAACAGTAAAGCGCTGCTTTGCTCAGGTTCTGGTTCACCCCACAAAAAACAACCTCTGGACCACATGGGGTGGAGCAGACACACCCTCAGCAGCTGGTCGGGATGGATTACACACCCTTAAATCGCCATAAGGGGGCGCTATATGATTGTCTGTCATGCTGTAGCTGCTGGCTGATTGGAAGGAGCAGAAATAAATTAACTTGATGAATTTAAATAAAAAATGAGAGGGAAATCGGGAAGCTTGGCTTGATTCTTTTGAATTTATGCAAATATACCACTGAATGTTGGGTTTAGATGTTGGAGTTCATACATGTGGCTGCTTTTACTTCACTATCAAAGGTAACAACAAAACAAAAAGCAGTCCAGTTGCCCTCGATTTTAACCTTCCTTGGATAAGTATGACCTGGATGACTGAGAACCTTTGCAGACATTTTACTTCACTAGGATAGATATGGTTGAAACCAAGGAGTTTCTTTATGATGGTAAAGCTGCTGTTATAGAACATTCAGCATGTGTCATGTTTGTGAATTTTCAGATGAAATGGTCAAAACATGTTGCCTTTCAGGAAGGAATATTTAAGTGAAGGGTGTAAATTTTTATTCTTAAATCGACAGACAAGAGTGGACAGACCAAATCAACTGAGTGATCCTCTACTTTGAGAACCACCATATATCGCTGTCAAACTGATTAAAGCAGTGGTAATCAAGTAGAAAGAGAAATTCTAAGGTACAAGTAAATTCCTGTATTCAAATTTTACTGAATTAAAGGAGAAAATGTACGTTAAGCATCAATAGTAAAACTGTGCAGAATGGCCCCTTTCAGAGAATATTAATATTTTATGGATTGTTATTAACACAACATTTAAGCAACATTGTATCGTCACAGCTGGTCGAGAAGGAGCACATTTCTCAAAGTCCGTCACACGTTTAGTATTTAAATATTAATCTGCAAAGTATATAGTAAATATTTGCCCCTGAAATGTAGTAGAGTAGAAATATAGCATAATATTGAAATACTCATGTGAAGCACAAGTAACTCACGTGAGTAAATGTTCTTTACTTCCCACTACTAGATTTAAGTGACACCAAACATGGGGTATTTTTATGGATTTCCTTCAGATACTCCGCTGGATTATAAAACCCCCACCACAAGCTGTCTATGGTATTAACAGCCCCTGGTGGATCACTTTCATTACTGGGACCAAAATAAGACAGCAGAGCTCAGGTCCAGCAGTGATTGCTGAGTCGGTGGGGCACTCCTCAGCAAGATGGCTGCATTGCTGCGCGCAATTGTGGCATCCTGGTGAAATGACGCAAGCTACAGTTTACGTTCAGTCCTCGAGGCTCTGAGCTCTCCAGTCTCCATAGCGCAGATCCCGCCCGACACACAACCGGAAGACTGACCGGCTATCCTCCGGTGGACCGAGCGGAACCGGTTCATAAGAGTAAGTAGAAGCGTGAATTACTTGTTTATCGTCTCCCAGAGGTGTCATTTTTCCTCCAGTGAAAACCACGCTCCTGCTCGTGGTTTCTTTCTCTCTTTACTCCTCTCTTTTGTTGTTGTTTCCTGAGTGTACCGTGATTACCCGGCGCTTTCCTCCCTGCACACTGGGCTTCGCATCTGTCGATGTTCTGTTGTTGGTGGCGGCGGCGGTGCTCTCCGCAACGCAGCTTTAATCTTGCCGTTTTTATTAGCGATAGAACACAAGGGGGGCTTCAAATGCACCGTGGACATGTCCCTGCTGTGAATGTGTGCTCGCTCGCTCGGCTCGGACAGCGTTGGCTCATCGCATTTCAAATTTTCCACACACCGTGGACGTGGTTGGCTGTGCCACCCTGTCTCCGCTGCTCGCTGCCCGCCTGCCGCCGCCGTTTGGTGTTCAAAGACACTCGCCAAGAGGGAAGACGGACCCCGGCTGGTGGAGGATACAGGCCGTTAACCTTTGTGGAAATGAAACTATGTGTACACACACGGAGACCGTTTGCCGTCCCTCTCTGCCCACAACTCTGCCTTCCCCTGTAGGAAACAAAGCGCGCAGTGTCTCCTTGTAGCGCAGCTGGACACAGCTGTTGAGCCGAGCCAGTACAGCTCGAGCCCCAGGACAGGACAGGACAGGACGGAGCTCTGTGGCCGGGCCAGGGGCTGCTGCTGCTGCCGCTGATTTTTTTTGGGAAAACTACTGAAGGCTGGTTGTTGCTGTAGCAATGTGTCTACCTCAGAGGGAAGACAGGAGCTGCTGGGTTATAATAGGAAAGTCACTGCAGCCAGAATTAGATTTGATATACAGACTCATTTGCAGCTCATTAGCTAAAACTTAGCCTGAGTCTATGTATCCCCCCCCACACACACACACTTCCTCAGACACTATTTTACATACCACATCAGCAAAGGGACTTGATAAGTTCCCAACTGCCTTCCTGAATGCTGAGTTTTAAATGTGCCATATGGCCATTAGCTACTGTAGATTTCCCCCATGTGATGAATGCCAGGCCATTACACCCATTTGGTGGCCGTGCAGCACCCTGGTGTGAAAGTAGGTTGATGTGGCCAGTATTACAGAGTATAGCATCCTATCACCAGCAGCTTACATCGGGGTTATATAGGTTACCATCAAGTACCAGCAATCCTATGAGTGGATGTTGCAAGTCCCCCCCCCCCACTGATTTATCTGTCAGTTTTCATCTATCCGCCTCCATCTGCCTTTCTCCCCCCCCTCCCTGGCTCACTTGCTTATCATAGAGTGTGTGTGTGTGTGTGTGTGTGACTGTGTATGTGTTTGTCATTGCTCACATATGGCTTTTGGTTCCGCTGGCTAGCAAAAAGAGGCAGAAACACAAGAGTCTCACTCCTCCTCACTCCTCTCTCTTCCTCTGTCTGTTTCTCCGAGGCGAAGGGATCTATTCTTAGTCCTCCTCCCTCTTCCTTGTCCCCTCAATTGTGATCGCCATCTTCTGCCCGTCCGGCCTGTCCACCGTGAGCTGATTGGCAGCAGTTCAGGTGATTGTTTTGGCCCCTGTTTGGGTTATGATGCTACACCTGTGTCGTCACGGTTCAAGGAGGTGGAGGGTTTCCATGGTTACCAGGATGTCTTCTCTGTGTGTGTGTGTGTGTGTGTGTGTGTGTGGGAGTTCCCATGACTGTCTCTTGCATCCAGTTTGTGTTTGCTTTGTGCACGTTGAGTTCTCCATGTGGACGTGCTTAGCGCTGTCAGGTATGATGAGGCAGTCTGTATTGCAGTGCAGAAAGCACAAGGCCAGCGCAACATGATCCCTCTGGGTTCTGGGTGTCTGTCAGTTTGACTGAGGGCCTCACTGGCCGATCGGTTTGTCTACCTGACTGACTAATCAAAGCTCAAGCAGCGACTGTTGCAGCATGAAACCTGCAAACTCCATCTGTGTGGCTATCATCTGCTTTGTTATTTCTGGTTTGTGTGTTTATACTGTATATTTTTCTGCACTGCAGTCGATGTGCACATAAGTGGATGTGGGCTTTTTACTACCTTTGGTGGTCCTCTGACAGCTCACCTTTTGAGTCAGCAGAGGTTGGCTATACAGCCTGAAATGCTCTGTGTGCTTGAGCCTGTCCCATGATAAAAAAGCATCTGTCTGTGTTCCTGTGTTTACAGTGCAGTTTGTGTTCAGAGTCCAGTTGGGATGGAGCATGCAGACAAGGTCCAGTACTGATTTAGCTTGCCATTTTTTCCTGCCTTTTCTTATTTCATCTATGCTGTGTGACTCTCTCCACACAGTGTTTTCCCATCTGTTTCCCGTCAACGCCATAGATAAAATAGTTTCTGAAAGCATCGCTGCAGGCCCGTACCTTGATAATGACGACTCCACTGATGTGAGAAAAGCCCGTACATTCATTATGAAGACAGATGATAGTGACAGTAGAACAACAAAAAATACTCTTGGGTTGGGTATCTGAAAGTTGTAGTGTGTGGCCAGTGACGTTACCTTCCAACACATTCCTGGTTCACTTACCAGTTTATTCATCAGATTTTGTGCACAAAGACTGAGCTTGTTACTTAATATGGTAGTTAATGTGGGACATTTGTTCATTGTACTTGCTTTTTTAGACGGGATGAGTATTTTACTTTAGTAGAAAACATGACCTGCCATTGCAGAAATTAAATATGTACAGATTTGATTTTGCTCAATGGCTTAACATTGGTGTGAATTGGCATAATAGCTATGAGAGTGATCGTATAAACATTAGTGTGGCTGTTGCTTAGGCAGTCAAATAACCAAATTGGTCACAAGATGAGATGCATCAGAATCTTGGCTTACCACCTGGGCCAAACCATTTCCTGGGGGGAAACCCTGTTTTGTGATTTTTGCATACATATGCCAAATCGTAGATGGATAATCGGTAATGCTGTCGCAATGTTAGGTCTCATTAGTCTCTTTGACAGTTTGTACAGATTAAAAGCTGTTGAGGTTTCACTGAATGGAAGTTTTCCTCGCTGTGGCTCATGTGTCACTGTGCAGGATAAAACGTAGGTTTGCATCTGGAAGAATAACATGGCGGATGTTGTATCATACCAGCCATGTTGAGCCATGTAGCTCGTTGGTGAAGGGCTTGAAACATTTCAGTGTATTTCATTCATGCACAGACTGACATCCGAAACAGCGCTGCCAGTTATCCTGCAGCTTGCTCGCCAATTACGCAGAGATTGATATTTATTTTCCTGAGCTGTGATCATTTCTAATGAATGTGAATGCTGGTATTCTTTCATTGTGCCGGGTGTGGGTTGGTTTGGTTGCAATTCAGATGGATTTGGAAGAGAAAACATAAACATGTTTGACCTTGTGTGGCTGCTGTGTTGGAGTGGGCCGGCTCTATCAGCCGTGTGCAGCTGTCTGTTGATGTGATGAACAAGCACTTGCTCACACGTACCAAACTTGAATACATAAAAGCAATGATTGTAAAAACATAAACCACATTGCTGAACACCTTTTTATAGATCTGCCGTCAGCAATTAGCAGCAGTCCTCTTGCTTATAAGGAACTGCAGCCAGGACGGAAAAAAATATGCCTTTTCTACAGACCAGAGTAACTGTTAAGTCCAAAAATACACCTGTTAAATATATCTTAAGAATAGAACAAGATCTCAAATCAAAGGTTAGGCAAAGAACTTTTCAAAGTGCATGTTAGAGTCCAGACTTACCACCATTATAGTGAAAGCTGGTTTTAATGACCTCCCTGATGTTACTGCTACATTCTCCTTCAGACTTTGTGTGTTTCATGTCAACGCAGGAGGAAGTCACAGCGCTGCTAAAGCATTTCTTCTCTTACTGTTCCACCCTTTTGATCCTGCTTTTCCCCACCAATCACCTCAGGCTCTGACCTGCCTTTACCTCAGCCGCGACCAGAAGCAGCAGCAGCAGAGAATAGTGTCGGAGGGAGTGAAAGGGGCATGACTATTTTCTTTTTTCGCTTTCAGGTAATCTGTCTCGCTCTTGTGAAGCCAGTGGTACAAACGCCAGCCAGTAACAGGCCTCAGAGGAGACATTTTTTTTCCTCTAGCCGAGTCTGAATAAGGTGGAACAATCTGTTTTTGTATGGTTTGGTTTTAACTGCACCAAGATGTGTCCCAGTACATCTCAACTTTCAATTAGGCTACTGCACTGGTCTCTGAAGTGAGGCTCCTTTTTTATAATAATCTCAAATGTTCACGTCATCTGTTTTCTGCTTTTACTTCTTTGTGTTGTCCTCTCATTCTGTTTCTCTTGCTCTCTTTAAGTTACAGTAATGAAAAGAGATGGTGAGAACCATTCAGATCTCTCTATTTTAGCTCAAAAACTTAAATTGGCCTGAAGTAAAAACAATGGCCTCCTGCCAAAATATATGTGTGCAACAACATATCTTAAAGCTGCTCTTATTTCTTTACCAGCACATGCCAGAACAGAACAGAGGAGCTCCTGTATCATGATTTCAGTAGTTTTATCAGTGAAAATGAAAATTGTGATGCAAAAAAAAATCTTTGCCAGAATTTCGTGAATCATATCGCAATCATAATATCTGTCAAAATAATCACAATTGGATTTTCTTTTATAATATCATGCAACCCTAAACAATTGCAACATATTCCACTCTCTCTTAGAGACACAACTTTAATCATAGCAGCCTACGATTTTTTATTGGGAGCAGCTTAGAGCTTAACGATATTAGTGTTTCCCACAGAATGACAGTGTCACTGTGGAGGGGAGGGCAGTATAATTCTATTTTTAGTAGATTATTTCTTATTTTATTTTATCCACCTTTTTTTAGTGTTTACTCACAAACATCTTTAATCAGCTCACCTTGCTCTCACCCACACCCACACCTCTGTCTGTCTCTCTCTCTCCCTGTACATATCAGCTCTATTGACTCTCTCATCAGAAGTGTGTTTTATAAAGTTGCCAATAAAAACACAACTCAAGCGTGGACGCTTGTTGTTAATGGTAGCCTATCAAACGTTGTACTGAATGACATCGGCACCAACAGGTGTGTTCACTGTTGCTTTACCAGATCCTCTGTCTCTGTTTGTGTTTCTCTGCGGGACCACAGATCAAAACTATTTAGAATGAATATAGAATATAATGACGATCAGTGGCCGACCAATCAGAGCACCATTACAACAGCACACCACTCAGGAGAGGCCTTTACTGTCCAGCAGTCCGTGTGTGTTGGCAAGGCTTCCCGGGCTTGTCAGACTGATGGAGTGCTTAAACTGGGACAAGAGGAGAGGTGCAGCATTTGCTGCCTGGCTCGAGTAAATATTATGGCGCGTTGGCCCAGCAGTTGTACTGTAGCTCTGCTCTGTCACAGAGAGCGGCAAACACACACTGGACACACTGCAGCACTCCTCTATAGCGTCGTAAAGCAACTTCAGGTACGCCCATAGGTTTTTGCTTTTACTACTTTTTTTCCTAAACCTAACCTAGTAGCTTTGGTGCCTTAACCTAACAAAGTAGTAAGGCTTTCTGGTAGTAAGCCATGAGGTCAAACTTCTGCCATGTGCTAGTTGTCATAGATGTTGCCATAGGCCTGCTGTTTATACCATGATAGCTATCACTGGAATATACACCGATCCGCTACAGCATTATGACCACCTGTGTGACCACCTAATGTGGGTCTGTCTTTTGCCGCCAAAACAGCCCTAACCCGTCGAGGCATGTACTCCGCTGTGTACGCGCTGTATGTTCTGACCCCTTTCTGTCAGAACCAGCATCAACGTTTTCAACAATTTCACCTACTGTTGCTCGTCTGTTGGGTGCGACTGCACGGGCCAGCCTTCGCTCCCCGCATTCATCAGTGAGTCTTGGCCGCCCTTTCTTGGACCACTTATGAGAGGTACTGACCACTGCAGACTGTTTGCAGATGCTCGGAGCCAGTTGTGTAGCTATCACAATTTGGCTCATGTCAGAGTGGATCAAATCTAATGCTTGCCCATTTTTCCTGCTTCTAACACGTCAATCTTGAGGACAAAGTGTTCACTTAATGCCTAGTATATGCCTCCTACTGACAGGTGCCATGGTAACGAGGCAATTAGTGTTATTCACTTCCACCTGCCAGCGGTCATAATGTTATGGCTGATCGGTGTATATGGCTCACGGATAGACCTTTTGACTCTATATATCATGATAGAAGAGAACATCGACTGTTATACAGGGTTTCTTCCCTGTTGTTCACTCTTGTCGCCCATACCCCAAGGTAAGAATTTTAGATAATGTATCAGATATAAGCACAAAATCAATCTATACACACACTTTTATTATCAAAGCCATAAAGCAGTGATTTGCACATTGACTATTGCCAGCAATTGTGTAACACTCCTAGAGATACTAAAGGGATATATCTACCTTTGTATTATAGTTACAGCGGTATACAACCTCACATCGCCCCACCCTATTCAGTGGTTTTCCGTAGTGTTTTATACCAGAGGCAGGCTTCCACTAACGTCGTAAAAACCTTCTACATTTTTATGAAATAAAACATTAACCTCAAGGAAAGGAGACCAGAATGTGACATTTGTTTGATCATCCACTAACTGTATTGATCATGAGATGCATTAACATATGGGTGGCTTTGCTTACCACTTTGGATAAACACTTGTCTGGGGGATATAACACTGCAATCCATAGATTTCCAATACTACTCATGCAATTCTGAAGATTCTGTGGATGTGGCTAAACTGTGCCACTGTAACAAGATCACCACTTGCATATTGTAATGCACTGGCCAGTTCAGCCCACTTCAGTTTAATACAGAGCGACGCAGACCTGTAGAGCATGGCTCAGCACTCAGTAGTGCAGCATGATGAAGTGGAGGGGTGAATCTCTGCTCTGTCACAGGTGGCTACGCTGAGTCTCCCTGTCGCTCTGACCGTGGCTGAAGTCATCGCTTCCTCAGCCAGGCTTTCAAATCTCTTTTCTTACTGGGAAGCTGAATCACTGCCCGACACTCCTGTTGCAGTAGCCCTGTGATGGGAACTGAAAAACCCATAAGGAAACAAAGAAAAATAACCTGTTATCACACCTCCCAAAAGGTCCTTCTAGCACTCTTCTCTCTTTTGCTTTTGCTCAGCCAGTTTTTCAGGCTCTGTGGTCGCTCGCTCTGCCTCTGACAACCCTGTGTTTGAGAAACCTTTGCGCCGTACACTGCTCAGCCTGTCTGCATTCTGTGTGTTTATGCAAGCATGTACGCTCATTCCACAGTCCTTTTGAGTTCCTCCTTGGACAAACTGATTTGTAAAGAAGGGTTCATTCACACAGACTGAGAGCGGGTCACGTCCCACCTCTAGCTATGCAGGCATGGGCAAGCCTGTGTGTTTGCCAAATTGTATTCATTTGAAGGGCTTGGTCATTTGCCATCTGTTAAGGATTCCTTTTGGCCTTAACATGCATTTAAGAGCTGGAGCCCTTTTGTGTTGCAATGGCTGATATTGTTGTTTAACATAAATAATATTGCTCATGGGCTAAAACGCTGAGAGATGGCTCTCTGCCACATCGGGTGTAAGTTTAGCCAGAAATGACGCAAGACATGCAAGCTGACATCAAGGCATTATTTATATCTTTAAATTAGGCTGCTATTTTGCTTTGGCGAGTATGCCTGTGATGAATGTTTAGCATCTGGAGCGAGTTGCGTGGATCCTGAGGTGGTTGTGTGCCAGCTGGTGTTAAGAACTCTTATCCCCTTCAGACGACGTGATGTTTATCAGATCATGTTGGCTCATCGTGTGTGTGTGTGTGTGTGTGTGTGTGTGTGTGTGTGTGTGACAGCAGGAGCGAGAGATAGCCGGTCGGCGTGAGAGTCTTAGCTGACTCCAGACTAAGCTTGTCCCATTGACACACTTCAGCGTCTGCAGGAGTAGGCTCGCTCAGAGTAGCGCAGTCCAGCTCTCCTGTGGGTTAAATCGACGCTGTGCACCGCCCACTGTAGTCTTGCATGTGGCACTGAGCCGCTGGTTGGGTAGAGCTCAGTACTAATTCAGGCTGATTCCAGCTGGAATCACCGATGCTAAAAGTGTATCCAGTTATCTCATTGCACATTGAAACACATGCAAAAGAGTAAAAGGATGCAAAAGAGTGTCAAGCATTGGCACTCCCGAGCCTTTAGTCTCCTATATTAGAGTGGTTCCCAGCCTTTTTAATACAAAGCAGTGTGTTCTCAGTGCATGTCTATTACATGTCTATGTCTACATGCTGTGAGAAGTTCAATCAAAAAGTCATTTTCTTCTTTCTGACTGTTTCATTCGAAGGAATTGAAGAAGGTGAACATGAGGTTTGAAGAGGTAAAACCAGATACTATTTAAGAAAAAAACAAGTCAAAATCGCAAAACACTTGACCCGACTCCATGAATTGTGATTGGGTGTCCCTGAATCCTACACCTTTATTCAGGGCCTCACAGTTATTTATTTATAGGTGCATTTGCTTTTGTAATAGTCGGCCTACTAGCTGTAGCTTTTGTGTATAACCAAAGTAATAGCGGCTTGGCTTACAGATTCACACAGCCTAGCATTATCCCTGCACACAACAATAGTTCTGGGACTGCTGGGTCTATTTTTAGCCTGCTCCTACTCACAATTTGATGTTTCAATACACACAAATCAAAGCACTTTGAAACAGATGCTGCCCACACACTGGAGACCTTTTGAAACTTAAAATCTGTCAAGTGTGCTCACATTTCTCAATACAGCTCATTCTATGGTTTCAGAAGGGAGTCTCCGTGCTTTGCTGATCCAATATATTCTCTTCAGTTCTACACTAATAACCCAGAGAAGAGAAACACCACTGTTCCCTCTCTGTCTCCCCTCTCTCAGTGGATGTCTGTGACTTTTCCCCCGCATCTTTTTCTTTCTCTGTAGCCCTCTCTGGCTTTTCCATCTCTGCTTCACTGTGCTATGATTCTCTGACAGGTAACACGCACCCCTGTGGCAGCGTTTCCCTGGTGCGCACCTCGTCCCACTCAGTGCAGAATCCTCATTTAAGCGCCTCTGTCAAGAGGCAGATTATGCTGGATGAGATTATTTTTGAAATGTTTGCCGCCAGACGTGTCTGAGACTGCATTAAGACTTTCCAGCCGTGCATGTCTATGTGGGTTTATGAGTGCGCGTGTGAGCCATAATTGAGTCGTTCCAGAGCGGTAGTCGTAGTAAGAGGTGTCCCAGGCTGCCTGGAACGCGATGATAAGATGCTCTCTAGTAGACACAGCTCAGGCCACAGGTGACACCACACACAACCACACACATCCAAAGTGTGTGTGTATGTGTGTGGGTGTGTGTGTGTGTGTGTGTGTGTCTCGATTCTCTCTCCCTAAGTGCAGCCTCCTCTCACCCGTGGGCCCTTTGAGAAATTCATGTGGAAGCTCTGCTCAGGCTCCATAGATTAATGTCGTTTTACCTGGAGAGTCGAGAAAGAGATTCATATACAAATTCCCTTATCCTGTACTGAACATAAACACACACCTCACACATTCACAGCAGGAATAGAGCACAGTTGATTTAAACTTGAGTCTGAAATTCATACTTTTGGCTATTAGTTTTGAACATTTCCTTTTTATTGTATCAAAATGTGGTATTGGCGTATATTGTGAGGATAAGTAACAAGAAACTGCAGTGCTGAAATGGCACAAATATATTTGACGTAATTTATAACCGTGTCCCCATTACATGTTCGTCTTCCTCTTAAAAATGTTTTTTAAATGTCCTGCTCGGTATACAATTCTTGGTCACAATTCTCTAATAGCGATTCTCTAATATGCTGTTGATAGAACAACAGGGCCTGCAATAGATCAGAGTGCATTTAAAAAATGCCTGGATTTTTTTAAATTAACATGAGGTAAGATAATTACAGATCAAATATTTATTTTTATTATTTTCTTTTGGACATCTTTTTTAGTGACGTCAACCGTGTTTTCAAATATCAGCAACAACTTCAAGAGCGCCGTGTTAGTATTACTGATTCAGAACAATGGCCCAAACTACGATAAACTAAACTTGAATAATCCTTTAACTTTATAACCACAACACCATACAGCATGGCAACCATCCATACCCTTATACTCATACAGCACCCATCACACAGCAGCCTTTTTCCTGCAGCCTGTACACCTGGCGCTTTGTGTCGTGTCCAGAGAGATGGAGGCTGGTCGGCGGCACAGGAGTAAACACTGGCCTCCTGTCAACTTCAAACGCTCTGTGGATCACTGAAGGAGGGAGGAGGGGCTGGTGGCGCTCTTTTGAAGCTCCGCACCTCTCCAGCCTCTTTCTATCCCACCTATTTTCTATCCTTTCCTTCACCCCTTTCCCCCTTCGTCTCTACCCACCCCGTTCTTCCCCTTCTTTGTCCAAAAAGCCTCTGCTGTTTTAATTTAAGACTCTTCCGCCTCTCACTTATGTATCATGATCGCTGCAGATTTAATTTTGATGATGGGTAATCATTGGCTGCCTCTGTGTGTGGTAACTGGCAGCAGTCAGATGTGCTCTGTCAATGACAGCATTTGACATGTGTGAGTGGCATGGAGACTATCTATAGTGTAACGCGTCTGAGTGCATACGATTGACTGACAGTGACGTTCACAACTTCTTGTCAGCTGTCTTCCTGGATGGGAGGCCTTTGCGTTCCTCTTTTCTAAATAATAATTAAGTCAAGTTTATTTTATTTCCACCCTCATGATGTTAAGAGGCCAACACAAGGCTTTCAGAATAATGTTGAAATTACGAGTTAGCTGACAGAATCCAGATGTATTTATTGTTTTAAAGCTGAACTGATCTTTTTTTTTTTTTTATTAAACAATGGATCAAATTCTCATTGTAATGTGAAAGGTTTTGTATGTGGCGATGAACCCATAGACAACTATTACCCGACTCTGCAGTTCCCCTCAGTTTTTGTCGTTCGGCCAGCAACTTTACTGTTAAACAACCTCATTTCCAGTCACAGCAGTCAGCTGTTTTAAGCAAACAAAGCTCAGGTAAACCCATTATACACTACCTGTCCAGCATCAAACAGCAGACAGACAATGTTAGAAACCACTAGCTGGTTAATAATAGTTTAGCGTTTAGCTTTAGCATTTAGTAGCTAAACAGCCACACATTTAACACAGCTAAAAGGAGGGTAAATATTGGACTTACATTAGTGTCTGCTGGATGTGAAAATAGTCATCTGCTAACACATATGCCGAATCAACTTTATAAGGTGATAATATGTCAGTGCTGGTTTAACAGCTTATTCTGCCATCCCCCAAGTGTCCGAGAAATGAATTGATACTGTTATATATACCAAATCATTTTAGACATAACGAAACAGTTGTTTGTTTTGCTGCTTTGGCGCCTTGCAATGGGAATTAATCCTTATGTTTTGACATTCTATAACAATGAATTCATTACTCATATTAATCTAACTTATTAATTAATCGAAGTTGAATATAATCAAAATACTAATTTATTTTCAGCCCTACTTCAAACCAGATCATCTTGTTTATTTACCCACTGGGCATCCTGGTTGCTTTTGCTCTCCACATATAATGACAGTGGTTATGTGTAGCCCTAAAAAAACATAGAAGTGCTCACTTCACTTTCTGCTGATGTATTAAAACTCAACCTACATTAGTGGCTCTGACCACCAGGTGCGACATAGACACTTGTGTGAGGTGGAAGGAAATAATGTGTTTTAGGTTTCCTTCCTCAAATTCATACACAGAATGTCCAAATAGCTAAATGCATTTTTTTCTAAACAAATAAGTACAGCTCTAAACACCCTGCTCTGACGTCCTGCTACTGCTTCCAACTGGGTGTCCTCATTGAAGGAGAAGCAAATCTCAAAACGTTCTACAATGTTGTGAGTGAACAATGTTTGAAGCATTTTACATTGATTGACCCAGTTTGTTTGGAATAAAGAAGAACAGGTTAGTTATCATGATTGACAGTCAGCTTAGCTGAACAAACGGTACAGTCCTTTTGAGACGTGATATCTTACAGGTCACACTGTGAAAAGCAGAACAGCAGTGTTGTTAATTTTATGATTTGTCTGTTTTTGACCAGGTGAGAGTGCAATGAGGAGAGGTTTCAGAGTGTGAGGCCATGGGCTGCACCTCGGCCAAGCAGGTGTCGGCCGTGCCCAACGATGAGGAGGGACGCGGCAAGGCCTACAGCAACGGAGATCTCTTCACTGGTCAGTATGTGTGCGCGCACACACACACACACACACACACACACACACACACACACACACACACACACACACACACACACACACACACACACACACACACACACACACACGTCAATAAAAGCTTCACAGCTCCATTTCACTCCATTAATTGCTCAGCGTAGACCCATTGCCCCCTCTGCCCTCACAATATATTCCCTTCATTACAGCTCATTGTCCTCTGGCCGAGTGTAAGTTCTCCATTTTAGACAATAACTGTCAACACCGCTGTTTTATTGGAATCATCCGTGTTGACAGTTCATGTAAAAGAGAGGAAGTAGCCAGTTAGTGAGACTGCAGTGTTAACTCTGTGCTCTGTCAGGTGTTGTGTATTATGTAAGGAGGGGGGAGGTGAGATGTAAGAGAGAAAGCAGAAATAGAAAGAAGTAGAAAGAGAAATGATGAGTTGAGATTCCACAGGTATTTTACCCATGAGTTCACTTTACTCGTCAGGCAGAGCACTATTCAACCTGTGAAAACACTGTTATAATGCTTTGGTGGCTCTGGAGGAAGTTTTCCTAAGTTTGAAATATGTCATCGGGATTTATCAGGCTCAAACATTTTTAACAGCCAGTCTGCGTTACAAACTGAAGGTGTGGGGTTTGAAAGAAATGGGCATTCAGGAGGCAGGACACTATTGAGTTGCATTATGGGAAATGTGTTTTTGGAGCTTGGCCCATATTAGGGACTACATATCTGCAGCTGCTATTCATTTTTAAATGGGTCTTTTTTGAGTGCCACAACATTATGGAAGTGCAATACTTGCTGGAGTATGCCGAGAATGACAGCCAGTCAGATCTGGCTTTAGAAAAGAAGAAAAAGCCTAATCTTTGTTTTTGTATTGTGAAATACTGGATATACCCCCCACCCACCATCACCGCCATTCAGGCCTCTAAAAACTATTCAAATGAAACAGGGGAAAAAGGGAACATCGCTGTTGGGATACTCACAAATCAGACAAATGCAACCTCTGACGAGGAGTCACAAGTACACACTGCTTCCCTTTTCAAAGGGTCACAAGCCATGGGAACCACTTTATTAAATGACAATTAATCAACAATAATTTTAATAACTGATTAATCATTTCTCAGAAACATTCTCTGGTTCCTCCTTCTTTACTGCTGTTCTCTGTTTAACATCATTTAGACTGAAACTTGGGCCCCGTGGGTCATCAACTAATTGTAAGGTTATTAAGGCTATTGCTCGCCATGTGGGACTAAAGCGTCTTGCCGAACTTGATGTGATTTCATAGAATTGATTAATTGAAAAGATAATCCAGAGATTAATCTGTAATGTGTATAATTGTTAGCTGCAGCTCTAGCTTTAATAATAGCTCGCAGGCCGTTGTGCAATAAGGGACAGAAATGAAAGTGAAAGCCAGAGACAGGGAGAGATGAGTGGTGGTAGAGGGATTAACAGCGATTAAGAATTAGGAGCAACACTCTGGTATAACTGCACGTGGGCGGATGGACGTGGCAGATGACAATCCACAGGCGCTCTCTCTCTCTCTCTCTGTCTGTCCTCCCTTCCTCCCTCTGACCCCTCTCCCTCCCTCGTCTTCAGCCTCTCGCCCTCTCTCTGGGCCCTCTCTTTTACTTGCTTGCTCTTTCTCCTCCCTGCTATCCTCTTTCCGACACGTTCCCCCTCATCCAACCTCCCCCGCCCCTCCCTGTTATCTCTCTGCTCTCACGTCTCGCCTCCCTTCTCATCTTTTAAGGAGTAACAGAACAGGGCAGGAGATGAGAGGGAGAGCTGGGAGGATTGGAGCGTTTTTTCCTTGAGAGAGGAAGGGAGAATGACGAGGGTTGATGCTGCTGCGCTTCTCTTTTTTTTCTCTCCCTCTCTCTCTCCTCAACTTCTGTGTCTCGGCTAGATCTCTCTTCCCTTCCCCTGCTCAAGGCCTTGTTCTTCCCTTCCTCTTTCTCTCTGTCTCTCTATTTTGGGTCTCTGCACCCCCACCCCACCCTCCTCCCTCTCTTCCTGCCTTCATCTCCCAGTGTTTCTTCTCCCCAGCTCTTTTTCTCTCTCCTCTGGCACAACATTAGGTCAGAACCTTTTGTCCTCTCACCTCCCCTCCTCTTTCCTCCCTCTTGCTCCCATCCTATCCTCCAGTCTTGTCGTCAGTTGGTGAAATGGGAATCCAGAGTGGCGGTGGCTGGACCAGACTACTGTTTGAGCTTGTCTGCAAATGTATATGTGTGTGTGGAGGGGGAAGACCGAGTGACCTGGTGTGGATTAGAGGTATTCAAGGCCACAACCCTCAATAACATCCTTTCTTAACCCCCCTTTTTCTTCATCTCATCTTCATTCATTTACCTTAGTTTCTTCTCCACTCTCTTACTCCACTTTCTCTACAGTATTTCAGCCATTGTCACATACTGTGTAGTCATTCTTTCCCACTTAACTCGCCGCCCTTTCCAATCCCAGTCGAACTGCCTCACTGCATCCAGTGTACTTGTGATGATTGAGGCGGGAAAGATTGGTCCTGGTCAGTCAGCCTGCCTACGCACATACATTTACCCGCAGTGGACTTGAGTGTCAGCGTGTGTGTCTGTGCTTATATATGTTTGCATATGCGTATCAGTGTGTTTAGTGAGACAGGGAGTCTTCTTCTTGCAACAGATTTGTCTGCCAGTCAGTCTGTCCTTGTGTGTTTTTTTTGCATGCGTGAGTGTGTGTGTGCATGTCCCAGATATTATTCTGGCCGCCCGCTCTGTAAAACTCCGGCCACTAGCG
>NC_060154.1:20786221-20801754 GCF_021292245.1 Micropterus dolomieu | reverse complement strand
CCCCCCCCCCCCCCCCCCCCCCCCCCCCCCCCCCCCCCCCCCCCCCCCCCCCAAACACACACACATATCCAACCACCCCACCCCTCTCTCTGTCGTTCTCGCACAATAACCGGAAAAGTCTGAGCTCCATTACACAAACACTGAAGGACGACGAGGGAAAATAGCAACACTCTCCAAAACATCATGCAATTGATGTCTGCGATAATTACAGTCGGAGGAGATTGGAGTGGAGATAGCGTGTATATGACTGCGTACGTGGCACCCTAACATGTATACACAACAATGGTGGCAGATTTCACTGTTTTAGCATTTGTGTTGTTTTGAGGCAGCGGAGCAGCTGAGTGGTTTGAGGGTCTGACAGAATCGGATGTTAACGTCCCTCTGACATATTTGTGTCACAGCAGAAAAAATAGTGTGAAGACAAAGCATTCATGTTGTTTGCGTTGCAGATTTTTCATTGATTAAGTCACGTTTACTGATGTTTAGGCAGAAACACCTGGGAAAAAAAGCATCAATGGTAGGTTTTGCTCCAAGTGAATGAAATGGGATTGCTCAAAATTGATTATTAGTGCCTCAAAGAAAAGCTGGCACTTCTAAGTGGGCGCTCAGTCCTTGGAAATATTATCACATGCGCAGTTGAAAGACAGAAGCTTCTGTGAATGAACGTTTTCTGACGCATTTCAGAGAAAACACAAAGCATAAAAGATAAACTCATAACAAATAGAGTTTCTGTGTATAGATTCAAAGGCATTGTAGGGCAAGTGCACAGGAATGAAGAAGCACTCTGGTGACCTGAAGGTCACTGCTACCCCGGGCTGAAACGATAGAGAGAGAGAGAAAAAGAAGCAGCACTTGCATGTTCCTCAGGAACATTCATGCTGGTTAGATATATGTACTAGATGCTGAATGTTAGACTCGGAACCAACATGCACCTGTTTTAGTCAAAGGAGAAAATAATAAGACTGTAAATAATTTTAGATGTTTGTCATAACACCCACCCAGACTGTGCA
The DNA here is from genome assembly GCF_021292245.1 of Micropterus dolomieu. Lineage (NCBI taxonomy): Eukaryota > Metazoa > Chordata > Actinopteri > Centrarchiformes > Centrarchidae > Micropterus > Micropterus dolomieu. The sequence goes on along the minus strand of NC_060154.1, from coordinate 20,800,744 downwards.
AAAGTGAGATTAGTGCGCATGTACCCTACACAATTGTAGATACAGCTACGGCACATAGAGTATACAGTACATTACATATGCATACTTAAATCAATGTGGGCATACACATCTATATGTGCATTTCAGAAAGCCAGTCTGTCTAATCGTATTCTATTACATTATACAAAATATGGTAATTTACTTATTTCAGCAACATTAGGCTAATGAGTAACTGCTGCTGCATGGCCAATGGAGGCTAAAGATTCTATTTTGCAGTGGGTGCATAAGGGACCATTTTTAATATCATGGGCCTGGAAAAGGAATCTGATGGTGAAATATGTGTTAATATTCTGCCAGTAGGAACCAAAAGTCAGATCCTCAATGAAGATGATTACTTAATTGTGATTTTTGCATATTTTCCGATTAGTCGGTAGTTGTGTGAGGCCTTTAGTCGTCGTTTAAGTTTAGTGTTTTTTCTCACTTGCTTACAGTAACACCCCAAATATTTCAGAATGTCTTTTCTGATCAGTCTGTTCCAGCTTTTCATCATTTTATCCCTACCAGGAAAAGCAATGACCTTTATTTCTGTTCAGAACATTATGCACAGTATTTATATATTTCTAAACTGAATCCTCCTTCGTGTGTGTGTGTGTGTGTGTGTGTGTGTGTGTTAGAAGTGAGACTTAGTGTTCAGGTGTAAATGTCATGGCCAGGCTGGTGATGGCCTGGAGCCAGAGTTGCCGAGAGGGAGGACGCACAGCAGGAAGGACAGAGTGACATAGCCACAGGACAGGCAGGCCAGCTCGAGCTGTTAGAGCAGACACGCACGAACACTCAAAGATGGCTATTTAAATGACTCAACTCATACAAATACGCCACACTTGCATAAAATGACAATCGTGCTGATTCAAAGACACAGCGTTATCTGAAATAGAAACACACTTTGTGAGCGCACACACACATGTGCAGACATATTCACCCTCGTGCACACACCGTGACTGTTGGTACCTTAAGGTCAGCGCGGAGCTCCGGTCTCTAATCAGAGATGCGAAAGATGTACACATCACAAAATCACGGCTTCTCAAAATAGTTCTTCCTTTTCATCTTCCCCTCTCTCTCTCTGACGGTTTCCCTCCCTTTCTCCCAAAGCGAGCCCGGCGTCTGCGTGACGAAACACACTTGTCATTTCTTGTGACAATGACAGCCGCACACAAGCACACGCACACACACACGCACACACACACACGACCCGCACAGCATGACCAGCCTTTTGCTCCTATCTAAATTGAAGCAAAGTCTGTGATGTGATGATTCTTGATTGGTGTAAGCTGGGTCACTTTGATCTATCTATACCCGTCACATTAAGCTCAGTGACTAACCTGTAACAGGAGCAGAACATCCAGCCTATTTATCCTGTCAGGCGGCAGCTCACCCAAATTAAAAAATGACATTTTTCTCAACTGCTGCTTGAAAATGTCCATTTAGATGTAGCCCACAGCGGCAGCTAATTTTACCCCTTGTTATTCATCTGTATCCACCTTAAGGTACAGATTAAATAGCTTGTAATGTATGTGGGTTGCCCTTGTAATAAACAGGAGAACAGAGGAAATGGCTCTTAATTCTGTTTCCTGCTGCAGCACCGTATGTGCCGCATGTTTACAGAGCAGATCTTAGTTTGGTGAGCCTGTGTATTGTTATAAAACCATGTGTGTGCCTTTGTGTGTCAGCATGTTCAGACAGGAGCTGCTTCGCTCCGACTCGTTTACATTCCTGAGACAAACAGAACAGCAGAAAAGTAGTCGACATTTGTTTCTTCTCCTTCTCTTAAATCTGCCAGCATCCCTCCTTTTTCTCCCTCGAAATGATGATGACAAATGCTGGCTGTTTGGCTCTACAATGACGCACGTGTAACGGTGTAAGGTGATCGCAGAAGCAAGCACACACTCAGAACACACGGGTGATCCAGGTGCGAGGTGGATCATGAGCAACAGAGCAGAGGGAGGGAACCCTTCTGCTGAGTACAAAGTGGCACAGACACACACACACACGGATAAACAGATAGACAGACTGCCGATAGAGTGAGGGCAAAATACGAAGAGTGCAGCAGATAAGGCCAATAGAAGGTGTGCTCGTGTGTGTGTGTGTGTGTGTGTCAGCATCTCAACTGCTTTTTATCAGTCAAATGTCCAACAACCAGGTAGTCAGCAGAAGTGCCTGTGTGATTGTGTTGTTAGGTGGGGTTTGGGCTAACATAAATGTGCTGTATGTAGAGTTTTTAGACTTTATATTATTTTGCATCACTATTATAGTTCTGGACTCGTAATAAGGCTATTTACCTAAGCACTAAATTAATGTTACTTTTATTTTAATGTTCAGATTAAAAAAAACTGTTTTCCATAACGTGTAAACTACACCAATCCTATGATCAATGTGTCGCATTTGATAGACGTGAAAATTAAACTTTACGACGCTACGTGTGCGTTACGCAAGGTGACTGCATTCACACAGTAATCTCAGTCTAAAGCACATCTTTACCTACAGATCATTTTCTCAATCAATTTATCAATTGTTCTTCAAAATGCTTGATTTCTGACCAAAGGTCCAAAACCCAGAGATAATCAGTTTACAATCACATGAGACAAAGAGAAACAAACAAATTCTCACTTTCTCCTTATTTCACTGGAATAAGAGTTTAAAAAGCGATTCATCAGTTATCAGTATTGCCGCCGATTAATTTTCAGTTGATTTGGTTTAATCAGTTAACTGGCACACTGTAAAATGCAATGTTGAGGAGAGCAGAGGCCCCAAATCATACTACATTGTCTCAAATGAATATGGTAATGATTAAGTTACTTAAAATACAACAGTACACACACATTTCTGCTTGGGCTGGACGGTATGTTTTTAAATCTAGAACACAATAAATTTTCACATCATTTTTATAACTTTAAGTGTAAAAATAAGTGCTTTTTAATGCATCCTGTGCATGATATTTAATTTGTCTGGCTTGCTCACTTAAGATACGTTTGTCCTGATTAATACACTATAACCAGTTAGAGATGCTGGACTGGGCTGTGAGCCGGTTGATTTGTTGAACCTCTGTTTATTTATTGCATCCATTTTAATTATATGGGATTCAAACAGCGTATTAAAAAATTGCAATATGAGTATCTATGGATCAGTAAGAGACGCATAATGCCTGGATGTCAACACTTTCATTTTATTGCCCTAGTTTCACTCTTTAGTAGTGATTTAGGATGTACAGTGCGAGGCGTGGCGGTGTGGTGCTGTGCAATTTTGCAGAAGTGTTACCACAGAGCTCAACTTAACTGTCTTAACTGTCTAAGCTGTCCATGTAGCCTAGAAGCTGTTCAACAGATCTTTAATCCCCTCCAGCTTTCTCCTTCTCTTTTACTTCACAAATACATGTATTCCATCTCGCTGTCGCTCAGTTTTTGCTTTCTCTGTCCTCAGATGAGTTACTCGAGTTAAAATGGAAAAGAGATGAGCAGTCCTCCTGCTTGTACACCGGCTGCCATGTCCACTTTCTAAAACATTGTATCAGGTTATAGTTATCAGATTAGCTTGGACAAATTATAACGAAAATCAATAGTATAGTCATTGGTAATGTTGACATAATGGAGTGAGACTACAGTGAAGCCGATGTGACAGTTCAGTTGTGTTAGCCTTTCAGATCACATTGACCTGGACAAATGAAAGGAATCTGGTCTTGTTGTTGTTGTTTATTTCCCCTGACTCTCTCTCCCTCCTTTAATCATGTCTCTCTCTGTCTCTCTCTCTGTCTTTCTCTCTGAACCACTCTCTCCTCAGATGAATACAAGATGAAGGGAGTGGAGGAGGTGAAGTACATGAGAGGGGATGAAAACAGGGTGAACGCACGCAACCAGGAGAACCTGGTGAGACACATACACACACACACAAAGACAGACAGGCAGACAAACAACCAACCCAACCCATCCACTGACAGTCTGTCATCCACACACAGACTCAGACCTTTTCCTGACAGTTTATCAGCTCATGCGAACAGTTCGTGTTTGTGTCCAAAGGCGGCTCTGTCAGCCTCAGCAGCCCACACATACACACTTATTGTCTTTTGCACACGCGCAAAAACTCACAGAGAGCCTCACACTCACGCAGGTACAGACAACATGCTGGCGTGTGTGGAATGTGGGGGCTGATCGCTTGGTTGGTTTGACTCCCTCCTGCAAAACCTGTGGTCTCAAACAGTGAAAAGAAATGTCACGTTGTCATTGAAGAAGTATTAAGAACTTTGCAAATAACCTGGCTGTCTAATCCCTGTTGCACATTTCCCCTCCATTTTGTAAAGCTTGTGCATAAATAGAACCTTATCAACACACTGAATGACTCAAAAGTGTGGTATTGTGAGATGAGAGCCTGTTGTTCAGTAAATCAGGTTAGTCTGCCTTGCGTCCTGGCAAGCACTGGAACAATAACAAATGTAATTATAAATCCTGATTTAAAAAAACTAAACAAAAGTAGTGTCAAACTGCCACTAACTTATATTACTGCAGCTCAAAAACTGGCCTTATCACTGTAACAGGCTAACACCACGAGGGGAAGCACCTCTTATCCTCTGAAACTTTGATTTTACTTGAAAAAATCAGATAAAATGCTGCTTGACTAATGCTCTGAGGAATATCTTTTGGATACAACAAACACACAGCTTGTCTTTTTTATTATTATTATTAAAGGAAACACATATTTTACAGTTTACAAATGAGACGAATGGCATGTTGTTCAGTTAAACTGACCCCAATCCCAACCTCCAGTATAGCCACTAGATGTGGGCAGACCAGTATTTGTGTCCTACAACATTTTATTACTGTTGGTGTATGCTGTCAAAGAGGAATACACACACACACACACACACAGACAGACAGACAGACAGACAGACAGACAGACAGACAGACAGACAGACAGACAGACAGACACAGACAGACACAGACAGACACAGACACAGACAGACACACACACACAGACAGACACACAGACACAGACACACAGACACAGACACACAGACACAGACACACAGACACAGACACACAGACACAGACACAGACACACAGACACAGACACACACACACAGACACACACACACAGACACAGACACACAGACACACACAGACACACAGACACACAGACACAGACACAGACACACAGACACAGACACACAGACACACAGACACACAGACACAGACACACAGACACAGACACAGACACACAGACACAGACACAGACACACACAGACACACACACACACAGACACACACACAGACAGTGAGTGGCGAAAGACGCAGGTTGAAGTATCTTTGGTTGATCGCTGCAGCATTTTACTATAGCAGGAAACTGTACACAGAGCTTGCAATAACATGGAAGGGGACTCATGTGAGATGACCAACCTTCCTCAGAGTTGACACAACAGTTTTTTTTAGACCTACATACATTATATCTGTGGCCATTCTCCTATGGCTGTTGTGCCGTGCAAGTTGGGTGCGGGCGTAATTTGATAATGCAGGTTTGATTTGACGTGTGCTTTCAGCGGTGTGGCTGTTTGCTGATAGGAGTTGTTTGTCTTTTGCCTGTATTTATCAGCTGATAATGAGAGCTAATGGGGTGTGTGCGCGTGTGTTTGTGTCTTCCAGGAGAAGAGTAATGTGCAGTACAGGGGCAAACAGCAGAAAGAGGTCGCTGCAGCAAACATCAAGTCGAAGTAAGTGGCCAGCAGCAGTCTGCATACACTAAATGTCTGGTGGATATCGTATAAAAATATATGATTTTTTAAATTATGGACAACTCTGATAACTTGAACACCTTCTCACAATTATTGTTAAAGGGTCAGTTCACTCAAATTTAAAAAAAAAACAAACAGATTTTCTCACCTCTAGGTATATCCATACAGATGGTTTGGATTTAAATGATTTAAACCAGATTGTGACTTGTTCTTCTCTTTCTGTTTTCATAATTAATTTGTAGTGCTCACAGCATTCAAAGGTTGTACTTAAAAATATCAATAGCAACATGTCTCTCTAGAAACAATGTCATAATCCACAGTCCTCGCTGTGAACAACCTTTGTTTCCAAGGTTGAGAATTAACTTTCAACCTCAACCATTAAGCTGGGCGACAGGTCCTTATAATGGAAATTTGAACACTTTCAAATTCCTTGACAAGTGGGCAAACTTCATCTGCTGAAGACGATTGTGTGATATAATCGAAAGCTTCAGAACAGGTACCCATGGACCTTGTGGAGAGATTGTTTTGCCAGCTCAGTTTTCATAGGGGCTATTACTTCCAAGAAAAGTAGATCCAATGAAAACTGATAGATTTGTTGGCTGGACTGACCATTTAACAAACCGTTATGTCCAATGTCCATTAAGATGCGACTTTCAGTTTGTTAATATTATGAAGTGTAACGTAAATGATATTTTGTCTCTGGTTTTTGTAATGTTGCCTCTTGGCTAACCTCAGGCTCTGTGTATTGATGAGTCTCTGTATATGTATACATACTGGTTGTTGGTGTCTGCAGAGTATTTAGCTTTGGATGAGAGACTGGGTTAATACTTTATAAAAAGAATTATTTAAATAATCCATAGCCTCGCAAGCCATGTATTTCTCACACTGCAGTGACTGTGTGTGTGCGCAGTAGTGCATTTGTGCTGTGTGGGGGGGTGTAATGGAAAATTCTCATGATGTATTTGTTGCCTCCCCTCTCCTCCTCGTCTCGCAACCTCCAACTTCCTCTCCCCCTCCTTCTCGCTTCCCTCTCTTTCTCAGTATTCACACGTCAGAGAGCCAGCAGGAATTTTTCAGGATGCTGGATGAGAAGATTGAGAAGGTGAGGGGAGGGGGTACATGTGGGGCACAGAATGGGTCTCCGAGCGTTTAAAGAAACAGCTGGGTCCTAACATTTAAAGAGACAGGCTGTGCAACAGCAACATCCCTTAGTCCACATTGTCATTGTGCTCAGGAGCTCAACACTCCCCTCCACATGTGTGAGGAACAGGTCATTGCTGCACTCTTGAATTACACCAGTTGTTTCTGCGTGAAGATGAGGTTGCAAAATGAAATGACAGTGGCTGCTGGAATTATTGCTCGACTCTGCAGTTTCCCTCAGCTCCACAGAGAGTTAGTATCTTTAAGCTCGTTGTTCTGGTTTTATGCCCCAATACTTCACTGTTTTGGTGCAGTCTCGCCGCTCTTAACAGCATTGTTTTCTTGCTCTAAAAACTCACCGTACACTACCTTCCCAGCACAAAATGGCAGACCGACAAACTTGGCAACCAGCTGGTCAACATAGCGGAGCAGCTAAAGAGGCAGATTTTTCCCTCAGGACTTGGTGGAGACCAAAAACAGAGCTAAGAGAAGAATGAATATTGGACTTGTCAGCGTCTTGTCCAGCAACACCACTCAAAATTAATGCTAATGTTGCACTGTGTCTGCTGGATGTGTTAAATAGGCAGCTGTTTTCTAACACACCATATCAGCATTATAAGATGAGAATGCAGTGGAGAATTAAAATGAATTTGTGAGAATTAAACATGTAAAGTAATATAAAATGGAAAATCATTAGCCAGGCACCATACTTTAGTAAATATACTTTATTTCCATCACTGATTTGCAGTGTGCTACTGAGGCAGCTTGTGTTTTAAAGCCTGATTTAAAGAGAGACAGTGTAGAGTTAGACAAGCTCCTCATTATGATGGAAGAAACAAAACAACATAACTGCCCACCTATCAGCTCTTAACTGCCTCATCCAGTATTTTCTATGCCAGTACCTGCAAATCGACAAGGGTTTGTTTAAACTGGTTACTGGAGTAACAGGAGGGTGTGGGGGGGTAGACAGTTAAGAGAGTCATTTAAAGTAGGTTATACTTAACTGGAACAAATTAGAGTAGGAAAAAAACATGAAAAATATGCACCTCTCATATTCTCTCTAAAACCTTTCTTTGCAGGGGCGAGACTACTGTTCGGAGGGGGATGAGGAAGATGGGACATAGCACAGAGGCCCCCAAGATTCACTCCCATAGAGAGCCTCACAGAGAGTGCGTGCGTGTGTGTGTGTGTGTGTGTGTGTGTGTGTGTGTGTGTAAATGCGTACGTGAGTGCTTATGTGTGCCAGAGAGAAAGAGAAAGAGAGTTGAATCCGTGTTTTCCCAATGGGGCGTCGATGTAATGGGACACTGTATGAGTTGGTATGTGTGTTTTTGAATGGATGGCAAAGATAGTATTTTAATCAAAAGTTGGAAGAGTGGGGGATAAATGTGAGAGAGAGGAAGAGAGAGAGACAGAATGGGATAAAGAACACTTTCTTCAGAGACTGCAGCCCTCCTGTCTTAGCGCCTCACCCCTTCAGGCCCCTGAGCAGACAGATGGAGGTGGCGGAGCGATGAAGGGACAGACGGATGAAAGGAGGGAGAGATGGAGGCGGACGTGACGATGGATGGACGCACATCGCTATGAACGTGGAAAAAGGACGTGCCACAGTTGGGTCAGAATAATTTCCTCAAGCAGGACAACAGCAGCTCCTCATCCCTCCATCTGTCCCTCCGTATCTGTCCGTCTGCACCTCCATATCTGTCCCTCTGCACCTCCGTGATCCAATCCCATTTAACCCCAACTGGACAGAGGAACTCGCAAATATGGAGGCCCAGTAAGGACAAATGGCTTGCTGTGGGGGTGCGCGCGCGCGTGTGTGTGTGTGTGTGCGCGTGTGTGTGGGGAGGACTGAGAGCCACACAAGTGAAGAAGAAAGGAAGCCTGGGGAGGAAAAGATGGTGAAGGCAGAGGAGTTATGTAACGCCGCCAGGATCCACACTGAACTTTTTTGGCCTGCCTACCAACAGCCAGGCCAGCCTGGGCCACGAGGGACTGAGAGAATGGTTGAGGGAAGGTGGAGAAGAAAGAGTGACAAATTTGTGATATTTTAATAAGAGAGAGTAGGGAGCAAGCTGGTGATTTAGAAACTCTAAACTCCTCCTGCCTTCTGAAGTCAAGGACCTTTTTTTTTATTCTGTTCTGCAGCCACACGTTCACTTATTTTTTCTCTTTTCGTCAGTTTGTTTTTACTCTTGGCTTCCTTCGTAGTGTTTCATCATCATCAATGTCATGAACATCTTCATCACTGCAGCAGGCAGACTGGAGCTGCGTTAGTTCAGAGCATCTGTGTCTCAACCCGATCCATCCTCCTTCATATACCATCACACTGCAGATCCCAGCTGACCCACACACACACACACACACACACACAGAGTCTTTTATTGTGCATAATGGTAACATGGCCTCATCCCAACACACCCTCAGCATGTACATATAAACCACCCAAACACACATTTATTGTATCCCTTTCATTTCACCAGCAGAATGTCATGTGCATCAATCAGAGGTATTCTGTATATTTCTGCTTTGGTTCAGCTCATACACACACACACACACACACACACACACACACACACACACATTCATACACACACACACACATTCATACACACTCGGCAAACTGGGCTGAGCTCAAGGGGAGGATGCGTGGTTGCCATGTAGACACAGACTTGATCACATTTTTTGTTGTCATCTTTACCGGATACTTCCTGTTGTATTATTTTGAATACTTTTTTTCTATTAAAAATAAAAATGAAGAAGCTCTTAATGTGCATGGCTTCTTTCTTTGTGTGTGTGTGTGTGTGTGTGTGTGTGCGCCCTATAAGCTGAGTAATGGAGCTCTGTCATGCTGGCAGTGTACTGAGGAGTGTGAAGTCAGTCTATTGTCCTGTGGTCATGCTGACTAAAGCCATGTAGTTGGAGCAGATTCTCTCAGAACATCAGGACTGTGTTATGCCACCTGCTGGCACAATGTCAGCACTGCCGTCTAGTAGACAATATGTTCCTGAGAACAATGTTGCCTTTCACTTATAATTAAATACACAATTTAACATTATGTGTTCTGGAGCAGGCTTTTGGAATTTATTAGATTTCTCCTCCCAGGTTCAGCTTACAAGTAAAAAAATAAATCAAGTTAACCGTCAAAAATGAACTCAGTGTAACAAAGAAAGTATATTTTTTTATTTCTCATTTTTACATTTTATTAAACTATATCTGGGAGATTAAATGACTTCCAGACGACATGACTTTAACAAATTTAAACTCAGCTCAATAATAAAGCCAGTCTGGCAATTGAAAGAGGTTTATAAGGAAAAGAGGTACAGAAGAACAACACTTAAAGTAGGATTATCTAATTTCCAAGTAATTCAGTAATGTTGCTCTTCTTGGAAATATAGTTAAATACAAAAGAAATAAAACATACCCTTGCACATATCAATACAATCAAGGGTTTTGCTGCTACATCAGTACTTGTTCTGGTATGACCTGTACTTAATGGTATGATAATGATAATGCAAAATGACATTGCTGATTCAATACGATGACTTTCTGTGTCTTTTCTACTTATGCTACTTATACTATGTTGGAATATTCAATGAATTCAGAGAATTATCACCAGAATTTGCAGGCCCTCTGAGCTCTACAGACAAATGTTTGCCCCTTCTTGATTTCTTATCAAACAGGGTAGGTTTGGATTTTCCCCCTTAATAATAAAAAATGCATTTTGTGTTTACTTGTGTTATCTTTGTCTAATATTTCAATTTGTTTGATGATCTGAAACATTTCAGTGTGACAAACATGCAAAAACAAAATAAGAAATCAGGAAGGGGGGCAAATACTTTTTCACATCTTTCAACTCATTGTTTTCGTTATCAACTTCATAAGGTGATGGCAGTTTTTCTGCTGACTCCCAAGTGGCCAAAAAAATCAGTTATTGCAGTTTTAATAATGTGTAGCACAGAAGTATTGTGAGTTATTGTTAATAATCATTTATTGTTTTATGGCACCCTAAATAAGTACACTGATCATGTGTCCTCACAGTGACCAAATGAGTGATAATACTGTGATAATATCACAACAGAGGAAGTCTTCACAAAGGACTATATGATGTGTTAGTACATAAAACCACTGAATCAATATCTGCTCCTCTCCTCATCCTAATGTGCTCCCTGTGGGACTGGACGCCATGATGCTTCGAGTGAATGTCAGTGCTTAAGTTGATTACCACATTGTCAAAGGAAACACTCAGTAGCCTGTTTCTTTAAAACCCAACTGTCTCACTCTAACACACACACACACACACACACACACACACACACACACACACACACAAACAACTCCTTCTTTACCTTGCATGACTCACTTACAGGGGCACATGAGGTTACAATCTGCACCCATTGCAGCAGCAGGAAAGGGTCCCTGTGGGCCAGTGCTCGCAGGAAGGCTCTCCCACACAGAGAAATAAATGTTTGGTGGAGGCAGACAGAGAGAGGGAGAGAGAGGTGGGCGATGTAGTCAGTAAGTGAGCATGTGGGAGGGAGAGAGAGCGAGAAAGAGACGGATGTTGCCCGTTAACCTCAGACAGGAATATGGGCAAGAAAATGTTCTTTCCACCCTGACGTAAGTACCAATAAAGAGCCCACTCCTCCCTGCTTTGAGTGTGTGTGTGTGTGTTTGTGTGTGTATAAATGAAATAGAGTCCAATGTGTGAGAGTCCTTATTAGGGTACAACTTGTTCTTCAAGTCCAATTAGCTGAAACGTGATGGTTTGGTTTTAACCTACCTGTCATTCCTACAAATGTTACATGTTGCAAAGGTTACATATTTCTCTGTCATAATTATTTTTGTAAGGCAAGACAGACAAAAGTAAGATGAAAACAGGCTTGGAGACGAAAGAACCCCATTCCACATGCAAGTTTGGTAAAAAGACTTCTCTGTGCATCTTCAAGCAATATTCGGCTGAATCAGTGCTACTCAGTTAGAGGTGAGCAAACTTTCATGGGAAAAACCGGACTGGAGCACACTAGTTGATTTGCAGCCTTTAATTGTACAAACAGAAGTTTAAACACATGTTCATGTGTATGAACATGCAGTAAGAAAGAAACTAAAGAAATGTGGGACCAGTAAAACGTTACAAGCTGGATGGTGGAGCCACTGAATTCACAAAATTGTGGTTATCATCAGATGATTAAAACACAAAAGTCTTACTGAGATTTCAATATCATGAATCAAAAATGTTTTTATTATTGTATCACATAATTTTAAATTGACTGTGTGAGAGTGGCATGCACACATAGAGTGTGAGTCAACTCTGAGAGGCAAAGAGATGGATCCCTGCCTGGATACCCAGCAGGCCTTTGCTCAGTGTCTTAACTCTCTCCAGCAGCTCCTCACTGCCTAATACCCACTTTGGAGTAATCTACCTCTAGTCACTCTAAACACATTCATTTAGAAGTGTGGCAGCGCCAGCCTCTTAACCCTCTTGCCCTCGCTCAGTAAGGAGAAGTATAATTTTTTCCAAGTACACCAACTATATTCCAGTGTCTCTTACGTCAGCCCAGTAAACTTCTCTCTCTCTCTCTCTCTCTCTCTCTCTCTCTCTCTCTCTCTCCTCCCCATCCATTTGTATGTAAAGCCTCTCCATGCAGATCCATACTCTGGATTACCTTGGCAAAGGAGCAACTCACATGAGGGGTCGGCCAAGGCTGCAGGAAGGTAGCATTAGATGCATTTGCATTCATGCTGCAATATCCACAAGAAGTGACCTACTTAAATCCCAAGAAGCTAATTGTTCAGTGTAAGCAATTATGCAACCGTCTGGATGCATCTGCTTAATGTCAAGCGCACAATTTGACAGCTCAGCTTATTGGAAATTATTTGTGAATTCCCTGACGAGCAGAGTAGGGAAGGTTGAAATGGATAGCCAGGGAGCCTGATTGCTTTATGGCTCTGCCCTCATATTGTATTTTCCTGCAGTCTGCCAAATTCACATTAGCTGAGCAAGCAGTCAGTGCCTGGAGCAACACTGGTGACTTGAGCCCAGTGGTACTGAGGAGACAGTGTGCAGGAGTTGTTTAGTGACGTGTGTTGGGACAATTCAACAAACTCAATTATCTGACCAGGATGAGTGGTTTCTCTCACACCGCTTGGTTCCCATAACACAGTGTGTGTGTGTGTGTGTGTATGTGTGTGTGAGAGAGAGAGAGAGAGAGAGAGAGAGAGTGTATGTGTGTGGGAAAGAGAGAGATCTTTAAGGATAAAACAAGAGCACCATCTGCTGGTTCAGGCTATCCCATGACTCTGACAAACACATGCGCACCTGCCCAGAGAGACCTGACAGCTACTGAGAAGGCAAGTCCTAAACCACCCACCTATACATACACACACACACACACACACACACACACACACACAGACACAGACACAGACACAGACACACACACACACACACACACACACACACACACACAAATCAGTTCATTGGAATTACAAGTGTGCAGGCCTTTACTCTCCTGAAATCACTTGTTTTAACTGAGCCATACAGAGAGCCTCACCAGGCTGCTGCATAAAAAAATACAATTGTATGTGCTGTACCTCTAATATCCCGTGTTTCAGGCTTGTGGCAGTGTGTTTTTGTTGGTTCAGTTTCCACTATGTATTATGGTTGAAAAAAAAAAGCAAAAAAAAAAGAGAACTTAATGTAGGAAAAGTGCCGCAATCTTTCTACTATATATGTTTTTATGCCTTTTTATGAGATCCCAGAATGCAGGGTTACTTGTGGTTCAAAGAGTCTCCAAAAGTAGAATAGAAGACAGAGCCTTCAGCTATCAAGCTCCTCTCCTGTGGAATCGGGTCTCAGTTTGGTTTCGGGAGGCAGACACCATCTCCACATTTAACAGTAGGCATAAGACTTTTTCTCTTTGATAAAGCTTATAGTTACGGCTGGCTCAGGTAAGTCCTGAACCACCCCTTAGTTATGCTGCTATATGCTTAGACTCAGGTACGGCTCGTGGCATAGACGACATAGGTGGGTGCCTAGGGCACAAAATGTTGGGGGGCGCCACAAGAGAAAGTTTTCGGCTCGACGCGAATCAATTCTTCCCAGCTGATGCGACACCGGTGTAAGCCGTGATAGTAATCAAGTGCCCCTCGCGCTGTGAGTCCAGGCAGTTCCCCTTCGAGGGAACTCGAACTGCGTCGGTTACGACACTATGGGAACGCCTCTAGGCGAAGCAGGTCTGAACGTGAATGAAATCACTCCAATCCTATTGGCCTGTTGCTAGAACGGTAAGGTGTGACGGAATAACCGGAGGAGTATAAAGCACACCTGTACACACTCATCATTAGCTTTTTTTTATTCAGCAGGCGCTCTGTATGTTGTTTGAAGAAAGCTCCAGTCCTACAAGCAGTATGTCTTACCTAAAGAAGAAGTCTACCAGCATGTCCGGCAACCAGATGTACAGAAGGTGTGTTTTTTCTTGCCCTCGGTACATCACGGATGGAGATTCTCATGAGATGTGTGTCTCATGTTTGGGGATGGAGCACGCACGGGCAGCTCTCGAGGGGGCTGCCTGCGCCCGTTGCGAAGCCCTTTCCGTGCGGGTACTGAGGTACAGCATGGCTCTCTTTCC
>NC_060154.1:20784037-20786121 GCF_021292245.1 Micropterus dolomieu | reverse complement strand
AGGAGAGACCTGCTGTCCCAGGCGCAGGGCCGGGTTCTGCACCCTTGCCCCGCCATATGGCGACTGTGGGTCTGGCCCCTGAGGGGGCACAGTACCTAGAGGCGGGTCTGACAGCCGGGGCGGTCGAGACCCTCCTAAGCTCCAGGGCCCCGTCCACACGGAGGATGTACGGCCTGAAGTGGAGTGTTTTCTCCACTTGGTGCAGGGAGCGGTCGGTGGACCCTGTTACCTGCCCGGTGGTTCAGGTACTTGAGTTCCTCCAGGACCGGTTCTCTGCTGGTCTTTCCCCTTCCACCCTCAAGGTGTACGTGGCAGCTATTTCGTCTTTCCACACCCCTCTGAGGGAGGGGTTCTTGGGGAAACTTCCCTTGGTTGTACGTTTCCTCCGTGGTGCCCGGAGGATGAGACCTGCGACTCGGTCCAAGGTTCCCCCTTGGGATCTGGCGGTGGTTCTTGGGGCGTTGGCTGAGGCCCCCTTCAAACCCCTAGAGTCTGCTGAGGCTAAGCACTTGACCCTCAAGATGGCCTTTCTCCTTGCTATCACCTCTCTGAGGAGGGTGGGGGATCTCCAAGCGCTTTCGGTTTCCCCGCAAAGCCTGGAGTTTGCCCCGGGGAATATTAGGGCTATCCTGCACCCTCGTCCAGGATACATCCGTAAAGTGCCTTCTTGTGCGGCAGGGTCCACAGTGCTGCAGGCATTTCATCCTCCACCTCATGTGACGGCGGAGGACGGGAGACTTCATCTGCTCTGCCCTGTCAGAGCACTGAGTATTTACACTCTGAGGTCCTCCCGTTGGAGGAAGGCTGACCAGCTGCTAGTGTGTTTTGGGTCTCCCAGGGCATCCAAACATACTATTAGCAACTGGATTGTTCAGACTATTTCCCTGGCCTATCAGGTGCGCGGTTTGCCTTCACCTGTGGCTGTGAGGGCTCATTCTACCAGAGGCAAGGCGGCCTCTCGAGCCCTCCTTTCCGGGGCCTCTTGCAGGATGTTTGTTTAGCGGCTGGCTGGGCCACTCCGCACACATTCATTCGGTTTTACAGTCTTGACCTTCCTTCGGCACCTGGCACTCGTGCGCTCTCCTCTTAGTAGTGGCACTTTATTGCACACAGGGGCAGGCGGGGTTTTCGGCACGGTTTAGTGGGTATCTCGTTCCCATAGTGTCGTAACCGACGCAGTTCGAGTTCCCTCGGAGGGGAACGTCTCGGGTTACGTATGTAACCCTGGTTCCCCGAGAAGGGGAACGAGAGACTGCGTCGGTCCGCCGCACCTCTCTCCCCGCCTGAAGCGCCTGCTTCATAGTTTAATCTAATGATGAGTGTGTACAGGTGTGCTTTATACTCCTCCGGTTATTCCGTCACACCTTACCGTTCTAGCAACAGGCCAATAGGATTGGAGTGATTTCATTCACGTTCAGACCTGCTTCGCCTAGAGGCGTTCCCATAGTGTCGTAACCGACGCAGTCTCTCGTTCCCCTTCTCGGGGAACCAGGGTTACATACGTAACCCGAGACGTTCTGTGTCCATGCATGCAGCAAACTGAAAGCACTGTCTGTCGGAGCGTCTACATGAAAAGAGAAGGAATACATTGCTGGTAATATTGTCTTCAGAGTTGTTAAACACCTCAGTGCACTGAAGGAAGCCATCTGACTGTGTGAGGGGCAAGATCGTTGATGTCTGCAGGCAGAGTAGGAGCTCTCCTGTCTGACTGGTCCACCAATAGCAGAGAAGATGACCCCTTGAGTTATCAAGCACGTAAAGTTTGGTTCAGATGTGAGCATGTACACGTAAGTTACAACAACTTCCTGTGTCATGGCGAAGACTTGATCTCTGACGCCACGCCACGGACACACCCATTGACGAAAACTCGCAAATAGCACAACTTTTCATCTTCAATGCCTTTAGAAGGCACAGCACAAATTTGAAGTCGGTCGGACTAAATCCCTAGGAGTAGTTCGTTAAAGTACGAAGTGTGTAAATCATCCAAAATTTGACGTAAAATTCAAAATGGCCTACTTCCTGTTGATTTTAGGGCATCGCTCCAAGAGGCTTTTTTGTGCGTCTTGACAAGATACACGTACCAC